>NC_056746.1:1184895796-1185023296 GCF_019279795.1 Protopterus annectens | reverse complement strand
GAAAAAGCAGCTGGCATAACTGTATCATGACTTGAAGGTAAATAAGCAGACAGAAATCAGCAACGAATGTTGGTGAAATACTAAAGAGGCTGTACCAATAGAAAATAGGAATTTATTACTCTGGTATGAGGCATTCAGTAAGATTGCATCTGGAATAGTATATGCTGCCTTGGAGCTCTCAATCAGTTAGTGCAAGAAAGCTGGACAAAATTTAAAATAATGGGCAAGCAAAATACCAAAATTAGGGATATACTTTAATTATTGCTCTTATAAACTTAGAAAGCTTCTAGAAGAACAGGTTTGCATTAACATGCATTTTTCTGAAGGATATGAAGTCTGAAACTCATTTTTCTTTCATTATTTAGTGACTTTAATCTCTACTAATTTGCTAGAAAATCACAAATTGTATGATAAACACAGCAAAAATATTAGGCATAAATCTGGACAGTTGAGAGGTATGCCAGGAGACCTCATTATCATAAATTATAATGAGGATAGAGACAGTTCAGAACAGAACATCAGAAATGCTGCATGGTCTATATCAGAAGCTATAAACAGGGAGACCAGAAGAGCTTAATATGTGTGATTACAGGAAATAGCAATGATTTGGGGGTAGAAATCACAAAACTATAATTACCTGAAGGAAATCCACAGGGTTCAGCTGGGACTCTGTTGAAAACAGAGAGGCATGAGAAGTAGACACAGTACGAAGGGGGGGGGGGGCATACTACTTATTAACGCTTGGTTAAGGTATGGCCAAGTCACCCCTCAATGGCTGTATGGTTCGATCTCAGATTATCTAATGGAAAATCCAATAAAGCCCTAAGAGGTACCATGTCCTTTCCTCTTTGGCATGATGACTTCAGAGGCAGATAGTTAAGCAGGAAGTGTGGGACCATATCACACAGTAAGTACTACAGGGAGACCAGGCCCTATTTAAAATACAGTGTGTGTATGTGTTAATGCAACAGTATAGAAGAAAGAGAGAGAGAGAGAGTGTCTATGTGCGTGTGTATATATATATATATAGATATATATATATATATATATATATATATATATATATATACACACACACGTGTATATGTGTGTCTTCTTGTGTGTGAACATGCATGCATGTGTGTTTGTACAGGCTGTATGTCCACTGTGTTGATGCAGTGTGCTGTTGCTAAATGTAGGCTCGTGAAGAGTGCAAATGAGACCGGTCTGAAGATTCAGTCATATAGTACTGCTATACTAAGTCTGAAGATATAGGATTGCTGGTACAGGCGCAGTAATGGAATTCAAAAACACAGCAAACAGACATAGAACAGTTCTCATAAGGTATATCGAGAAATGCTGACAGTTAAGTAGGATCTCCAACTTACCTGATGAGTAGATGTGGAAACAGGTAAACTGCCTTCACCAAACAATTCTTATGTACTCTGAAAACTGATTATTCTGGTTTTGTATTTCTTCTGGTTTTCTGAGTATCATTTATTTGAAAATCTTTCTTTCATCTGTCTCAGTAGAAATGGTCTCAGCATTATCAAAGTTATTTAAGTTCTTGGACTAATTCGCCAATTACCACAAGAATGCACATTGGTCTGACAGTATAATATGCACTTTAAAAGCATCCACTGCAGGGAGACAGAAGGTGACAGTGTGGTTGTGCCCACCAACTAAGTGACTCAGTACTGCCAAAATATAACTGTAGTACACATTTCGATGGTCGCATGCATATGGTCTGTGCTTTCTCGCTCTCTTTTGTCTTGCAGATTTGAAATCTCTCTCTCTTTTTTATTTTTTTTTTTGTTGCATTTGTTACTTGTGTCTTTTTATCAGATAGCCACTGTTCGTACCCAGTTTAACCAGGTAAGCCCTTTGGAAACACTCCCTTTTCAAGGACAACCTAGGAGTAATGTCTGGTTAAATGACTTGTTCAAGGTCACAGAGTAGGCAAATGAGGGCTCTGGGAATCAAATCCTGTACCACAGGAACTACGGCTCACATTCTAAGCTCTCTGTGTCACCTGAGTCATACCTGAGTATGGGTATGTTAGTAAACAAAGTAGATATTAAGAACGATTCTTTTCTGTATGCTGAGTGATATATTTGATGGAATATGGAGAGTGCACTCAAAATGTTGAAAAGCAAGAACTTCATTTCAATCCAATTCACTAAGTGCTTCGTATAAAAAATATATTTGAACATGGTAACAGACCAACAGATAACAATTGTTAATTCATTTTAGCATTCCTAAAGACAGGGTAGTGGTGACCAAGGCTGTTTGAAAATACTGAGACCACATATTTCTGGTTGGTTTGTGCCTATAAAGTCAACACAGACTATTGCCAGAAAAAGGGTGGGGGAAGAGGATTAGGCCTACTGGGCTCTGTCACTATTTGTATAAGATCACAAAAGATGGTGGCATGGATTAGGAAGTATTAGTTATCTGGCATGCTGATATTGTTGGTTCACATTGAAATCTGGGATTGCACATGCTGAGACTGCCTTGGGGGGGGGGGGTGCAATAATTATGTGAGAGGATAGCTTCTCAAAGGGGGAAGGAGGGCAGTAGCTCTTGCCTCTGTCATTATTTGCCTTACATAGAGAAAAGGTGCACATGGGTTCAAGATGATCTGGTTGGAGGGGAATTTTTACCTTGTATTCTGCAAATGAAAAATAGACTAGGATGCAGGCAAATTAACCTATGGCAAGACCAGCCAGCATTGTGCCTTGGCTAACATGCCAGAAGAGTGCAAAAGAGTGTAATACAATATGCCAAATCTTAAAAAAGGAAAAAAAAAAATAATTAGACCCGATTACAGCCTTTTTATTGTATTGGTTTTATTGTTCTTTAAATGAATGTGATAACTCTACCACTCTGTATGTATTTATCTGCAGATTTAAAATATTCTCCAATCAGTCTACTCTGGAATCGCTAGCAGTAAGTATACATGCAAACTGACAATTTCAATGTTCATCCATCACATTTCTAACAGTAATCACATGTGCAGACTGACAGTTTTATTATTCAAACACTGACTTTCCAACAGTATGTATATATGCAAACTGACAGTTTCATCAAACAAAAAATTTTGATGATGAATAAGTATTTATAGGTGTATTTGTGTGTGGGGTGCTACTGTATGGAGCTGTATAATAGAATAATAAAAAAAAAAAATATATATATATATATATATATAAATATATATATATGTGTGTGTGTGTGTATGTGTGTGTAATATATATGTTATTAAATAATTTTAAAAAGGAAAGCTGATGAGTGTTTATATGAATGAGTTATTCCCCACCTTTTCAGATGAGCATGTCATTCAGGTTTCCAAATGAATCAGTGTTCTGTGTTCTGTTTCATCTTAGGGCACTACTAATAGGGCTCCATATTTACTTCACTGACACTTGATTTGTTTGTATGCACAAGTGATCTATTTGTTGAACAGCCAATCACACCAGACTCTTAGAGGACGCCTGAGAGTTCACTCAGATGCTTTTAGAGACACTGTAGCAACATTTGCTGGTTACTGCAGCCATACACCCAGTAGAAGCAAAACACACTAATGTGCTAAAAGCTAAATCAATTTATCAGCAGAACAAGGACATTGACATGCTAAGGAGAGCATGCTACGATTGTTTAAGCATTAGTCAAGGCAATGTAACAAACTAAGGGAAATACACTGAGTTTGGGTTTGCAGTGCAACAGAGTGGTGAAAAAGAACAGAGTAAAAAACAGTATAAATGGAAAAGGTGTAGTAACATAATGAGGTTGCTTTAATTGTGAAGCAACGTGCAGTGACATGCTGAAAACAAACTGTGTTTGTGCCATTAGTAAAACAAGGGGCAATAACTTGGTGAGGACAGAGTGGGCTATTGATGGAATAGGGTACAGTAACATGCTGAGATTGGTTTACCCCTGGAAAGGTACAATAACATGCTGGAAGGAGCACACTGTATTTGGGTCCTCACTGGAACGAGTTGCAGTGGCTTACAGGGGATGTATCCTGGCATTATGTTATAACTGACTATCCATATTCAGTGACTTACTGGGGAAGTATCCTGGCATTATGTTATAACTGACTATCCATATTCAGTGAGTTACTGGGGAAGTATCTTGGTATTATATTATAATTGACTATCCATATTCAGTGACTTACTGGGGACGTATTCTGGCATTATGTTATAACTGACTATCCATATTCAGTGACTTACTGGGGAAGTATCCTGGCATTATGTTACAACTGACTAGCCACATTCAGTGACTTACTGGGGAAGTATCCTGGCATTATATTATAACTGACTATCCCTATTCAGTAACTTACTGGGGAAGTATCCTGGCATTATATTATAACTGACTATCCATATTCAGTGACTTACTGGAGAAGTATCCTGGCATTATGTTATAACTGACTATCCATATTCAGTGACTTACTGGGGAAGTATCCTGGCATTATGTTATAACTATCCATATTCAGTGACTTACTGGGGAAGTATCCTGGCATTATGTTATAACTGACTATCCATATTCAGTGACTTACTGGGGAAGTGTCCCAACATTATACTGTAATTCACTATCCGTATTTCTGTTGGACACTGAGATGTGTCATAAGTAAGCAAAGGAAAAACTAGATATATTTGTAGGATGAGTGGCACATTGTGGAGTGGCTGCATACCACCTTGTACATTAAATGGCATCATATGAATTCATTCCAGAGTCTTTAAGCATTTATTTTCTCCCTAGAGTCAGCTCCAAATAGTAGTAAATATGGATGTTGGGTAGAAAGGATGAGACTGGGTACATTAAACACATTGGCAGCGATGGTAAATTCAGCAGAAGGGAACATGACAGTTTATTCTGTCAGGCAGCAGCAAAACTGTATAAGACTGTCTCAAGCTTACAGAATGAGGCTTTATTTTTCTGACTTTGTCTGCTGACAAATGTGATAGTGCTTGGCTGTTTTAAGTACATTCTGTAGTATTTTAGGCTAATACAATAGACTGGTTGCCACTAGCTATAACCTAAATGCATTATCTATTCTAGACCCTGAAGAAAGATCCCTATGCAGCTTTTAAGCTTTGTAACACTTGCTCATTTAAGGAAGAACTCCCAGCTTGGTGCCTCATGAATTATCCAGCTAACCTGCTTCTCAAACCACCCACACTTGAACATATGTATCCTTCCCCTATGGAAGGGTATCTGGTGATGCCAGCAGTAGAGTGACCACCACAAATCACTTGCCCTGCCAAATGTTTACCTATGAGTCTTATATAAATTGCCTAACAGTTAGTTACTGCTGTTGACCCTAAAGCTATTTTTCTGGTATCCCAGGGAGACAAAGCATGTTGATAATACTGGTGCATTTTGTACCTGTTCCACTAGGGCTCATGTACACATTCACAGTAACTTCTCCCATGTAAGAGAAGGTAGCTCCTCTGTTTATGCCCAGACTTTACTGACTCACCACTGTAACAAGTACAGGGTTGCACAGTACTTAAATAGCTTGCCCAATGTATGACTCAAGCTCCTTTCTTACATTTTCTGTGAAACTGTCAGTCTTTGTTTATCACCATCAAACTCAGATACACTCACTGACAAAGTAGCCCAGTATGCATTTTTCAGTAGCACATTTCCTGCAAAACATTCATTGATTCTCACATTTGATTTTTTTCTAGTTAATTCCACTGCAGACTCCATTGAAAACATTACTTCAGATCAGCATTGTGCCACTTCTGAATGGTAGGTATTTTCTGAACTTGCTATGTGATACAATTCTCATTTCCATTTAATGATTTTTGGGTACAACACCAAGACTTGAATATTTTCTATAGTTTCTAAATAGTTCTTCATGTAACCCGAAGATGTGATCAGTTTCCTAAATATAGCCACAGTGTCTGCAGGCTCTTAAGGATTACATAGCCATCTTAGTGATCTGTCATTGTCATAATGAGTCTGCTGAGAAATATTAGTTGTGACCTGTCAGAAAACAGATGCTATTAAACTTATTAAACTGCTGTAGGTTACAGAAGGGCAGACAGAGTGGCATAAGGTATAAAAAAAAAAAGAAAAGTCATGCTTTATTCTACCAGGACAACACAAGCCATTTCCCCCAGCACAGTTTCGGTTTCTTACAGCCAAAGCTGGCATTGCGGTCGATCAAAGAAATAACCTGTTAACCTCAAACGAAGCATATCTTGTGCATTTCCAAAGTACTGACATGTGTAGCATGTAATGATAGGAGCATTCTCCTGTGTATGGACAGTTTGGCATGCTCTGTATCCTTCCAGACAGATATCAGAAGCCCAACAAAGACTTGCAGAATCAAATGCACTTTAGAATCGTACTGCTTGTTATGGCATAAAATAGACAACGGCTATACTTTTCACATAACCTTGAAAAAGACTTTTAAGTTAATACTCAGGTAAGTGAACCAGCTGAGGGCAGACACTCCTCAAACTTGACCTTAGATTCAAGTGTAGGGGTAAATTAAATATATGCAGACAGTATGGGGTAGCCATCCAACCTTGCTGGCATTGAATGGCAGTTGGAAACCAAAGTAACTAGAAAAGAAACTTGCCAATACCAGACAGACAGTAAATGGAGATTAGGACTAAGCTCCCGACCTTGGGTCTGTGAAGCACACACACTCTCTGCTGAGCCATCCTGACATGATTAAGGGTGTGCACAAATCCTATATTTCAGTTGCCCAGTTTACCCATAGCAAATGTTCAGCATGGCAATGTGATTCCCTAATGGACTGAGCCTGCTGTGGATTGGTTGGCTGACAGTGGGACGTACACAGTAGCCAGCTGTTTGTGTGCCGTTATGGTGAGGTTTACCTCATCTTTTCCTAACAGCCCACCAGTATGCTAGTGTATGGTTTGGTCACCAGTATGCTAGTGTATGGTTTGGTCATCAGTATGCAAGTGTATGGTTTGGTCACCAGTATGTTAGTGTATGGTTTGGTCAGTTGAGCACAATGGCACAGTAGTGTCCAAAGTAGTGTCTGTTTAATTGGTCATGACCATTTGACTGAGGTCGATAAAGTCAAAGCAAATGAACCACATGAGCCAACATGCATGAGTGTTTTGGGGTGGCATTTTCCCCCTAGAAAGAACATTTTTCAAAGCTAGTTTATTCACTTTTGTTTGTTTCAGCTGAAAGGGCTATGACCGTATACTTGTTGACAAACTGACCTTTATCCATCAAGAGTAATTGCTAACCTTTCTTTAATTCCTATAGTCAGTATTATGTGGTATTTGCAGGTCAGAAGAAAACAGTCATAGGAAGCCTCCCCTTCCAAAAGAGTGACACAGCACTATGGGATATTTGTCTCCTTAAACTCTGCAACTGAGCTTTCTGTTGTAGTACCCTGTTTTACCTATGAAATCCTGCTTCCTAAATGTTTACCTTTCCTGCAAAATAATAATTTATTTTTTTTTTGTATTTTTATTTTACATTTGTTTACCGGGAAATTCCAACAGGTCCTTTTTCAGCGGCTGCCCGGGGAGAAAAGCTCCACATCATGTACGTGATAAATAGAGATACAAAGTTGCATCAGTAGTAAACAACATTACAGGTTGTTGGCTTTAATACAGTAACAAGATATTGATTATGAACAGTATATACAGTAAATGTTGCAAGTTAAGATAGTTTCTTGTCATTTATAATATTATAATGTAAAGTTGTCAGACAAGATTTTAAAGTATGTAAAGACATAAATAATTAGTAAACAAGACTAACATCTTGTATATTTCACACAAAGATGTTAATTTTGAACATTCTACTCGTTGATGAAATTGTATAGAGTAAATGGTGTACAGTGTGGATTTCTACTGCCTCAGGTTGTTCTCCTGTCATGAATCTACTCTAGTTTTCTTGTGATGATGGACTTTTAGGTATCTGATGAACGGAAAGAAGGAAATGCTGCTACTTTTTTCTTTTTCTTTTTTGGGGAGTGGGGACACTATATTGAATACTGTAGCATCAAGACCAGGAATTTTCAGCTGGAGAGATGGATAAAGGCTAAAGATAACATAGCACAGAGCAGACTGAATGGTTTGAAGTGCATTTGCAAGAGAAGCTATGTGACAAGCTGACTTAACCTTTGTAGTAGGGCAAGTCTTCAACAGTTTTTGGACCTAGTGTTACCTGCTTGTTAAAGATTACTGGATTTCCTAAATAATCTCTTATTGTATAGCACAAGACTTTACTCAGCATTACAGACTTGCTACTCATATATAACATTTAGTGTTGTATTAATATACAGAAACATCCCTCTATGGACAGGTGTGGTTTAATGGAAGAACCTTTACACAGCACTTGCTGTGTTGAATTACAGAGATGAGTTGATAGGTTTTTGTAAGTATAACTCAGAAGTGCAGGTGAAGTTATTGAATATGCTGCATTATACAACTGCTTTGCTTACCACCAGACTTTTATCGCATAGTAAACATTGCGCAATCTGATGTAGCCAGGTGGGACACAAAGCAACCTGCTTACCACAGCAGCACAGGTGGGGTCAAGGGGAGAATAGGTGCTGAGGATGCACTTGGAGGTACAGCTGCCCCCCACAACACTATCAATCAGTGATAAAGTTCATTACTTAAGCTACAGAGTAGTGGACACTGAGCTGCTACAGAGTAGTGGACACTGAGCTGCTATGGCAGCAGCAGTACCTGGCTAACCAACATAATATTATGATGAATAGTAGCATCAATGCTGTGCACCCCAAACATTTAAAAATCAACTGTAAATGAAGTATAGAGGAATATTTATTTCCATTCCAGCTTGCAATTTGCAGTGGTATTCATAATGTGACATTCAAGATTTACAGTGTCACACTGCTAGTGTTGTTCCACGGTGCAGATTAGCTTATGGCTTTGTATCACTATGTGCTATGAAATTGATCTTTATGAATCCCAGATTCTATAAATAAAGTAGATGCACTTAAACTTTGATCACAGTTAGACTGGCTGGTTTCAGAAGAAGCACCCTGATGCCCAATGCCTATGCTCCCTAGGTGCAGAGCCAAGGAAAATGAGAAGATATATGACATAGATGACTGGAGATTAATGTTAATGAAAGCTGGCAGTTAATTTGTGGAAGCACGTTAATAACTTCCCAGCTTTATTGAAATGCTAGTAACTCCTCAGTGTAAAAGTGTTTATGTATTTTTTGTTTTTGCTATCTGGGGTTAAGTATGTCACACACAGAAATATTCCTATGGCTACTGTTTAATAAGGTCCACCTAGATTTTTGGCTCATATTTTTGTTGTTCTTCATAAAATTTGTGATTTTCTGGCAAATCACTGGGATGATCTGAGGATTGAAATCACTAAATAAGGACATACATTTAAGTTTCAGACTTCATATCCTTCAGAAAATGTATGTTAAAACAAACCCTGTTACTCTAGATACTTTCTAAATTTATAAAAGCAATATTTAAAATATGTCCCTATTTTTGGGTATATGTCCCCCATTTTGTCAGACTTTGCCCATTTTTATTGCACTAAGAGGCTAAGAGGTATGTGTTGTCATAAACTAGATATTTAGATGTTACCTTTAATGTGTTGGTGTTTTATTGTTATTTTTGTGAAAGTTTTCTTGGTTACTCATTATCTGCAAAACAATTGCATTTGCTACTTTCTTTTAGGTTGTATTTTATTTCTTTTTTCTTTTTCCTTTTGAAGGTAGAGTGTTTTTTCCTTAATGTTTTGTGACAGTTGGTTCCAGAAGCTGGAACTAATTTATGGAAGCTTTTATCACCAGTAGTTTACTCAAGTGGTGGTCTGTCATAGGTAATGACAGCTTATTGTTATCTCTGAGGTCACAGGAAGAGAATTTAATGCATATTTTTACTGAAGAGAGAGGAGCAGTACTGAAAGGAAGGAGAGACAAGGTCAAGTTAAGCAACTGAGCTCAGTCTGCCAAACTATAGCACTTCTGCAGAGGATAACCTTCTCCCCAGATTTCTAAAACTGACCTATAATTACATTAGTAACATTCTCACCCACATCACTGATCTGTCTTCTTAGACATTCAGTTTTCACAGGCATCTGGAAGTTATATAAGAGTCATACCCTTCCCAAGAGTATTGATTCTACAGTTAGCTCAGAATTACAGGCCTCTTTCTCAACTGTCCATTATAAACAAAGTAGTAAACAGAGCTGTCATTAGCCAGCTTGCAGACTTTGCCTTATCATAAGGTATCCTAGATCAGACTTGATGCAGCCTTGTGTCAGGTACAGCACCTGTGCAGTTACAGTCTGCCTGGTACACACCTACCTCCAAACTGTGCCATTGGCCTCCTACCAGAGCTGTTTTTGTTAGTTTGCTGCACGTTTGATTCAGCTAATCATGCTGGAAGATGTTTCACAAGCTTAGAAAAAGGTCCTCATCAATGCAGTGCTATAACAATTGAGTTTGAAAAAGTCTTAATGCATTCAGATCAAGCTCCAGGTAAATCTGGCAAACCACTAATGCTATGTTGGTTGGCTTCTCTGCCCAACTCAGTCTATTCCAGAGTTATTATTCTTGTTTAAATGACCTCATATTTGTCTTATCCTGTCGGTCTCTCTCTCTCTCTCTTTGTGTGTCTGTCTGTCTTACATCTTCTACGAGCATGTGGGCACAGTTGATGAGAAATGCACAGGTAGCGAGCAGCATAAACTAAAACACCTATACATGCCCCCCCAAATGATTCTGTCATTCTTACACAGCTGGAATATTGCCTTCTTTTTGTTATTCAAGCCAGTAAAAACAACATCCGACAACTCTAGGTAGCCATAAATGGATCTGCCACTTTGTAATTCGTGTCTTAAGAAGACCTTACCACTGTGGCTTCTTTAAATAAACAAATAAAAAAATACTTGCATTAATATGTATTAAAATAAATAAAATAAATACTAAGGGTGCCTGACTATTGTAGAGGGATTTACCACATTCTGAGACCAAAATGAATTCCACTGAAAATGACTTTGGTGCTCATTTTCTCTTGGGTGATTCCCCCCCCCCATACACGCATACACACATACTCCATGCAGATGACTTTGACTTATGAACTCCCTTTTAATTATTCTTACCTGACTTAACGATTATAGTATGGTGTTTTACATACTGTCTCATTATTACTGGAATTCTGTGATTTGGACGGCAGTATATTTCCTTTAGTTAAAGTAAAAAATGAATGATTTAAGCCCAGGTTCCTTTATTCAGGAATTTAAAACATCTCAGAAGTGTGAATCTCATGCAAAGGTAACATGCCCAGGATATCTGACCAGTGACATTCTCTTCTGAAGTGATATAGGGTCTAAGCTGGTACCTGTATCAGCTTCCTGCATAGCCTTCTATGCTATAACCAATCTACGGTACAATAAAAAGAATGTGCTAAAGCCAGAGCTGCATGCTTACCCAGAACATAAGCCACACTGGCATTTTACATAGAACTGCCTCACAAAACTTACTAGACATGAGAAAGTGTTAGGCATTGTGTTTGTGTTCTAGAGTTGTAATTTCAGACTTGCAGCATATGTAATTAACCTTTATATATATATATATATATATATATATATATATATATATATATATATATATATATATATATATAAAATTAGCTATCAGTTTATATACATATATATAAAACTGATGTCATTTTCCTGAGCTGAACTTTACCTTCTACTTTGCTCACCTTAATTTCATAATGTGCAGTGAATTTAGTATCTTGCCTGCTTATTTCTTGGCCTACATTGTGCCCGTAAAGCATTCACATGGCAACTGCATCTTCCTGGTTAACAAACAAGCAGATACATAAATGCCAAGCTGCAAAAAGTAATGAACAGCAGTACCTGAGGTTATAAATGGGAGTACTGAATCAAAGATGATGCACACTATCTTGCGAAAGCAGCATATATGCATGCATGATTGACACAATCTTGGCATATTTAATCAGCAGTCTGGTGCAGTTTGTATTTTCATATTTTGCAGTGTGCTCATAAAAAATTTGTGTGGCAAATGGTTAATACAGAAAGTACAGGTATGCTCGAATGTACTTATAACAGTGCATGTTCCAGAAGGTCAGTGTAATGGTAAATCCTTACATTTGGGTTATACCCACCTGACCAATGTTATTAACCAGCCAACATTCACAAAAGCAATGGTTTATTATTTCCTTTTATGTGCCAGCACAGTCTTATACAGAAATGCACTGATATAGGTATGTGTCTGGCTCTCTTTTATATTCTACATTGGCACACATTCTCTGTTTTTCATCTTAGAATTTTCCAAAAGGGAAGGCTGACTTGGATTCCAAAATGTTTTGGGTGTGAGCAGTTACTCCATGCCTGATTCTGAAAGACAAGGCTCTTGCAGTCGCCATTCAGCGTAAGCTAATATGGCTGCCAAAACCCCATGCCTGATTCCAAAAGAGGAATTGTGCTTGCTACACTGACCAAAGTAAGTGTTATATATTATACAAGGCTGATTATACGGAAAATTCCATTATGTCTGTGGGCATTTTTAACAAAGCTATAGCAACAGCTGTAAGTGGGGCTATTTATTGTAGGCAGTGCCTGGTAGAAAGCCAAACTGTAGCAGTCCCTAGCTCTAAATATAGGTGGAGCTGTAGTACAGGAGGTGGAAGTCCATGTCAGGTGCCTGTGCCCATGTATGTGTACACCTGTGCATACTATGAGGTATTCCCCAAACCTCTCTAGGATTATTAATATAATTAAATTCCTGGTGGATTAGTGTCCCAGTAAAGCTTTCCCTCTTCTAGGATGTGATTAAGCATGGCCATCATGCCTGCATTCACCAGTCCACCATACAGATAAAGCCATTGTGTCAGATGGGCTCATGCCTTTCTATCTCCACCTGTAAGTCAGAGATGGTATTGAAGGCAAGGTTCCCTGCCTGCAATACCAGGTCCAACATACAAATGGAGCTTCTGTGCCTGAGACGTTTCTCCATACACACTGGCTGCATCAAGTCCTCAGGAAGCTCTGGCTGTACTTGGACAATGTAATGAGACTTAATGGGTCTTATTATCTATTCAAGGCATGGTAGGACTCTATACAATTATATACTTCTGCACTGAAGGAACAGATTTAATAAGATACCTTCAACTGCACTTACCAAAAGCCCTTGGGTTAACACTTGGCTGACTTTAAGTAGAGTGTGCATACCATGCTCTCAGAAGTTTTAAACAAGAACCATGTGAACCACACCAAATAATTTTCTAACTTCTTACCTTTAAAAATAAAGAACTCCTGATGCAAACAACAAGAGAAAGAAGACCATTCATGATGGAAGAACACAAGGTAAAACTTAATCAAGACTTTGCAGAGTTTTAAACTCCTACACAGCCCCACCTTCTGAGTGCATTTATCACTCAGAAGATGAGCCAGTGTAGAGGTTTGAAACTCTGCTTTAACAATCTTAAAGCTACACTGCTGAGATACCTAGCTGAACTCCATATTAAATGGGGAAATTAATTCAAAGTCTTTGCTACACCAGCGACAGCTATGCCTTTCATGCAGGAAAACATAATCAAAACCCAGGTGCCTAATAGAATAAGTTTGGAACCAGGCAAACAGTGACACTGTTGCAGAAGACAGCACAAGGAAAAAGACACAGCACTGCCTAGAAAGTTAAATTTTTCTGTCCTCACTAGCTGTATCTTCCACAAGCTGAAATGGAGGGGATGAGAGTTATAAGTTATATCTACTGGAGATGCAACTGCATTTGCTTCTCCAGATCATTGCAACTGCCATCTCAAAATAAATCAGGGAAATTGTTTACCATGAGGTTTCAACAGCAAACAGAGATGAGGGCTGCCAGTCAAAGATGAGGGAGGAATTGAAGAAGATGTGGCAGTTGAAAGTGTGGCACAACTCATCTAGATAAGAACTCATAAGCCTCTGAGGTTAAGAGCAAAAGTATTCAAGAAGACAACTGGAGGAAAAAGCATATCTTCCCAGCAAAAGTAAGTGCATGTTAATGCTTGCATGACTGTGTGAATAGGTGTGGTTTTGTTTTTTTTTTTTGGCCTAGTATGTGTGAACAGGTGTGGTATTGTTTTTTTGGCCTAGTATGTGTGAACAGGTGTGTTTTTTGGGGCCAAATATGTGTGAACATGTGTGTGTGTGTTTTTCTTTTTTTTGGCTTAGTATGTCTGAACAGGAGTGTTTTTTGTTTTTTTTGTTTTTTTTTTGGCCTAGTATGTCTGAACAGGTGTGGTTTTGTTTTTTGTTTTTTTTTGCCTAATATGTGTAAACAGGTGTGGTTTTTTTTTTTTTTCCCCTAGTACGTGTGAACAGGTGTAGTTTTGTTTTTTGGCCTAATATGTGTGAACAGGTGTGGTTTTGTTTTTTGGCCTAGTATAGCACTGATGGAAGATTCCTGTCTGCAACAGTAAACTACCTGAGTTGGCATCACTGTGACTATCATATAGAGCATATTAGGTTTATCCTATGCAACATGTAATCACTTTCAGTCTATAAATATACACTGTTAATCATTTTTAAAGTTGTTTCAATAACATATACTTTAGTCGATTGTTTCAAGTGTTATTAGTGTCTAATGTTACATAGTTTGTTACTTTTAACGCAGGAGATGCAAAGTCACTTCAGAAGATGCATATCTGATATTTTTTCCAGCTATGTAAAGCAAATATTGTGATGTTGCAGGAAGTTAAAATTGCTTACAAACATGCTAGGTGTACTGTAAATCTATGGAATGGGCAAATAATCAAAAGCTTAGCTTCAGTTTTAAAAGTGGAGGACGTTTTAATGATGCATGAAAGGCTAATAATGAAACTAAAATGAACAGGGAGTGCTAAGGGCCCAGATTCAGAAAGGGTACAGTGAGATGTACTCATGCTGTACACCTCTTGGTAACTATTTCCAGTTCAAAGACAGCCTTACAATGGTGCTGCACCAGAAAGGTAAGCTGTTTCCGTGGCTCACAGCAAATGGTAATGAGGCATTCCAGGGACGGACCCAGTGCTAATCAGCCCAGTACTCTCCCCTGAAAATGGATGTGGTAAGGTATTTATTCAGACAAATAATTCAGAGACATGTTCAGCGGTTTAATATAGATCAGCCACCTGTGTTATTGAACACAGCCAAAAGCATGTGTTCACTGTATCATATTTGGGGTAAATGCCAGCTAGTTAGTGGACAGGTAGTGGTGTGTGTGTGTGTGTGTGTGTGTGTGTGTGTGTGTGTGTGTGTGTGTGTGTGTGTGTGTGTGTGTGAGAATGGGTGAGTATGTTCATGAGTGCAGTTGGGTGGGGGAGTTATGAGTATGTGCATGAATGTGTGTGTGTATGTGTGTGTGTGTGTGGGGGGGGGCTTTCATACTTCCACACTCTCCTAGACCAAAGAGCAAATCCTGCAACTCTTTATATCATGCCTTAAAGGCACTTAACGATTAATAGAAAAAGGAATTCTGCGCAAAAGGCATGAGTCAGGGGGCACTAAACATCAGTGATAACTCTTTATATCATGCCTTAAAGGTACTTAATGATTAATAGAAAAAGGAATTCTGTGCAAAAGGCGTGAGTCAGGGGGCACTAAACATCAGCAATAACTCTTTATATCATGCCTTAAAGGCACTTAACAATTAATAGAAAAAGGAATTCTGCGCAAAAGGCATGAGTCAGGGGGCACTAAACATCAGTGATAACTCTTTATATCATGCCTTAAAGGTACTTAATGATTAATAGAAAAAGGAATTCTGTGCAAAAGGCGTGAGTCAGGGGGCACTAAACATCAGCGATAACTCTTTATATCTTGCCTTAAAGGCACTTAACGATTAATATAAAAAGGAATTCTGCGCAAAAGGCGTGAGTCAGGGGGCACTAAACATCAGCGATAACTCTTTATATCTTGCCTTAAAGGCACTTAATGATTAATAGAAAAAGGAATTCTGCACAAAAGGCATGAGTCAGGGGGCACTAAACATCAGCGATAACTCTTTATATCATGCCTTAAAGGTACTTAATGATTAATAGAAAAAGGAATTCTGCGCAAAAGGCGTGAGTCAGGGGGCACTAAACATCAGCGATAACTCTTTATATCTTGCCTTAAAGGCACTTAACGATTAATAGAAAATGGAATTCTGCGCAAAAGGAGTGAGTCAGGGGGCACTAAACATCAGCGATAACTCTTTATATCTTGCCTTAAAGGCACTTAACGATTAATAGAAAAATGAATTCTGCGCAAAAGGCGTGAGTCAGGGGGCACTAAACATCAGCGATAACTCTTTATATCTTGCCTTAAAGGCACTTAATGATTAATAGAAAAAGGAATTCTGAGCAAAAGGCGTGAGTCAGGGGGTACTAAACATCAGCGATAACTCTTTATATCTTGCCTTCAAGTCACTTAAAACTTAGTAGAATAAAGTTTTGCAGAAAGACATGGGGTGGAGGAAATACTACATACCAATGATAATCTATATAGTGTTTCCTGAAGGCACTCAAAAAGATTTAAGCCCTGTATTTCTGGCACTCACACACATGGCTCGTTAGTCTTCTGTCCACCACTAGACACCAGAGGTACTTCTCTAATAATGTAAGTCTATAATAAAAAAGAAAACAATTAAAGTAAAAGGAGGGAAGCTTAAACCATATATCCTTCACACAGAAAGGATTTGCCTTAGCCAGTTATGCTCAATGATTAGTTAGTGTAGTTGTTTTTTTTTTTGTTTGTTTAAAAAAAAAAAAACAATAATAAGCATGAAACTGTAATGTCTGGCATTATTCAACAATTGCAACAATATATGATTTACAAAGAACAGGGCACCTGCAAAAGGCTACAGCAGGAGCATCCTGTAAAGTCAGGGACCATTTATTTATTTATTTGCATCTATCCTTTGTTGACAAGGCTAGTCCTTTTGGCCTCTTTTCAGGGAAGGTGATCCAAGGTAGTAGTTATACTACTGGATGAAATTTGACCAGGGCATCAAGGAGCTTCCCCTACTCTTTTCAGTAGGTGCCCTGGGATTTTTTACATCCACCTAAGCTACCACCAGCTCAAGCAAATGGCATCTCGGTTTAACATCTCATCTGAAGGTCAAGTTTTGAGGGATGAAGGTGCACCCAAGTGGCTGGGGGCTTCAGGACAAAGCAGGAAGGAACACAAAACAAAAGCAGGGAGATTTTTTAAAATAGTAGATGAACTCATTCAAAAAGTTCATAGAGCAACAGGTTTAACATCACAATGCACATTACAAGCAATAAGAAGCATGAAACTCTAATGTTTAGCATCCTTGATTGAGTGTAAGAATCCTGGATTTGCCAAGGCTAGCAGAAAAAAAAGGAAGAGACATCAAGGACATTCTGTTAACTCAGGACAAGTAAAAGGTTTGTTGGAGTGGGTGCACGTGTTTCTGTGTGTGTGTGTGTGTGTGTGTGTGTGTGTGTGTGTGTGTGTGTGTGTGTCTGCTTATGTGTATGAATGTGTGTATGCATGTAAGAGAGAGAATGAGAGGATGCCTGTGCTAGTTCCATACATAGGCTGTCTGTGCTAACTTCCATAGGAAAGTATTGCTTTGCACTCGTGGTAGTTAAGGGTGATTCAGAGACATGCAAATTAGCTCATTATGAGGTCTTTCCTCAGTGTGACGTGTCTCTGAATCACAATTTGCTGCATCATGGAAACAATACCTTTTGACAGCAGCCCTTCCTGCCAGAGGTCTAGTTCTTTTTTAAATCTCTGGGAAGGATGGCATTTGTGTTTTAAGCAAATTCGTAACTTCACAAGTCACTTGGAAATGCAGATCTCTGTATAGTCCAAACAAAGGCAGCATGTATTTTGCTCACCTTTTTTTACATCATTATACATGTTTAAAGGAGATGCAGAGTATTTAATAAAAGAAGATTATAGTGTAGTAATGAATTAGTGTTTAGGCAGGATGCAACCACATTCCAAGACTAGTGTTTTATCTTTTCATTTGTTTGTTTGGTTTTTAGGCTGGTTGGTTGGTTGGTTGGTTGGTAAGCAGGGTAAAACTCTAATCCTAATGGTCCCTTTTCAGGTTCAACCAGAATTTGGGTGTTTAGTGTGACAAATTTGCATGATTATGGTTGGTGGTTTCTTATTATACCATGACCACCCATTAATATTCTAAAACGTGCACACTGATTGGCCAGTGTGTACGTTGTAAATCGACTTATACTGATGGAAAAAGGCCCGGTCACCCGGACTTTTTCCATTAGTATAAGTCTTTTTTAAAACACTGTCTCACTGTGTTAAAGGAGTTTAACATAGCGACACAGGTTTAAAAAAAGCAACGGAGATTCTCCGTTGCTTTTTTTAAAGCTGTCTCGCTATGTTAAACCCATTTAACATAGCGAAACAGTAAAAAGCAACAGAGAAGATCTCCGTTGCTTTTGCCCACAGCTCTGATGTACTGCGTAGGCTTATGCATGCTCAGTACATCAGAACTGCCGCGGATAACGACAGCGGCAGAAGGGCAGCAAGGAGGCATTATACAATGCCATTATTTAAGAAAAGTAATTATTATTTTTCTTTAATAATGTCATTGTATAATAGTAATAACCCACACCTGGGTGTGGGTAATGCTGGATTTACCCACGGTTGGCTTTGTTTGGTCCCTCGGGCTTTGCCCTCGGGACCAAACCATGCCAACCGTGGGTAAATCCAGCATTACCCACACCCAGGCGTGGGTTATTGCTATAATATTCTATCCCTGTATTGTATAATTGAGGGTGTTATATATGTTTTATGTAAAGTGTAAATAGTGGAGGTATTTTTAAAATGTTGATATTAGATATTTATTCAATATTTTTTTATGCATTGGGATTCAAGTATGTATGTACCATATACTTTTAACAAAAAAATTTTGTATTTATAATAAATTACTAATTGGGTTCAATCAATTATGTACATGTGACTTGAGGGCATTTATGGTTTTAAAAGGAAATTGATGCAAATATCACATTAACTCTGATTAAGTCCCATAACCATCAAAGGAAGAAAGTGCTTAGCTGATGTGTCTTATGAACGTGCTATTTTGGTCTGCATTCAATAAAACTGGAAAGTGGTGAGAAGCTCTATGTGGTGACGTGTATCTCACAGTTGTTCATTTTCAGTGCGCTGCCTCTGAGGTCAGGCTTTCAGATTTTGAAGTTTTTCTGCATTTTGGTTCTTACTTATAGGTTGGTTGATTGCTTGTTTGGTAAGCGGGGTAGAACCCTGATCCTAATGGTCCATTTTCAGGTTCAACCCGAGTATATAAGAATTATAGACAATAAAGAATACCATTAATGCAACTGATATTAGATCACAGAAAATAGTAAGGAGGTTTGCAACAGCACAAGAACATCGGAACATATGATAAAAAAAAACTTAACCTGAGGAAAGAAGATTAAGAAACCTAACGTGAGGAAGGAAGATATACTTTTATAACTCCTTCAACCAATATGGGCAGTCACTTAAGACTTAGGGACAGTGAAAGTACTAACCAGCATATCTTATAGAGTCATAGATATTCCAAGTCCACTGGGTCTCACAACTATTCTTGACTTCGTAGTACCCTCCCTTAGGCCAAATCTCTATTCTTCAGAGGTGCCATGATGGTCAATCCTGGAGTACATTTGTGGATACCCATCCAGTCATCTTGTTTATGTTTAAATGAAGATAGTGAGTTGCACTGCTTAAAATGCAGGGGAAGTTTATTCCAGATGTTTGGGAGGGGCTAGGTTATAATTCTATTCTTCTATTGTGTTTTATTTAGTGTGGCTTATGAATGTGCTATTTTGAAGATTTAGGTCAGTTCTTCCAGTATTAGTGGATATACTGGACTTGCAGAGAAATAGGAGGTCCAAGACAATGTGTTCTCTAATGGAACAGTAAGTGATACAGAGATCTCCCCTCAAAGGTCTATAAGACACCAAATAAACAGATAAAGCTTTCAGCTTGTCTTTGTAGCTCAGGGACTTTAGGCCTGTGATCTTTTCGGTTAGGAACCTTTGTAGTCTTTCTGTTTGATATGTTTAATGAGATACATGCCAAAGTGGCTGATCTGTTCTATAATTGGTTTGATTAATGCTAAGTATAAGGGAATGATTACCTTTTTAGACCTTGATTATATTCCTTTGGCAATCAGCTCAGGTAAATGAAAGGATTTTCTGATGACCATTGTTATATGATGGCTAAAAGAGAGAGGGAACTATCGACCCAAGTACTTAAGTCCCTAATTATGTTTTCATATTACATGTGTGAGTCATGTACACAGTATGATGAGAAGCTGTGCTGCCTACCAAAAGTTCTGATGCTACACTTTTTAGCATTTAGTTTGAGCCTATTTTAGTATACCAAGTGTTTACTAGGGTGAGTTCATTCTAGAGGGTTTGAGTGTCATAGGGTGACTTAATAACAACTGCACTCTTTATTTAGCCACCAGACTTGGCTGTCTGCTTGGAGATCTGAGAAGTAAATACCAAAAAGGAGATGTTCCAGCACTGAGCCCTGTGGGTCACTGATGGTTAATCTCGTACTTTCAGATAAAGCATCTGCAGCATGTACTGTATGGGTTCTGTCTTTACGCCAGTTTGGTATCCATCTTATTGCACATGGGTTGATTTTTAAAACATTTGTCTAAGACCTCAGCTGGATCAAGATACACTGCATGCAGTGTATAACCACCATCTATAACCTCTGCAACACTTTCAAAGAAATTTACCAGATTAAATAAACAGGCTGTACTCTTCATAAAACCAAACTGGTGTATAGTCTGACAAGATTCTTATTATCACCTAATAAATGAACCAGCAGAAATGTTCTTCAGCTTTATTAAAATGAGCATACACTCCAAACAAGCAAAGCTTTCAGTTACCCCTTTTTCAGTGCTTCTTAACATCTTAAAAACACCTATTTTAAATATTAAAGCATCATGCATCATATGACACAGTCAACCAATAAAAAATAAAAATTAATTAAAAAAGTTTTTAGTGCAACATTAAATGTTTTTATATAAAACAGATTTCAAACTCACTGTGTTATTTAAACCAGGGGGTGCAACTACTTTCAATCTCAGAATCCAAGAATATTCTATATTTTCTAGAGCATTGTTTATGTCACCTCCCCTAATACTTTCATGCACTACCTTAATTACCCTAAACCTGAATAAATGTCCTGAATCATTATCAACAATATATTAGCAAGTACATTAGTCACAATACCCCTCCTAATTTCTGATTTATGTTCAATAATACGTTCTTTTAATTTGCAATTGCACTTTCCCACATAGGAAGAGATACGCTGCTTGTAGGTAGCTAAATAAACAATTTGCATGGTATTACAGATAGCATAACAGTTAAAAACATATACAATTTTAGTCATAGGGTGAACAAAATGCATTTAAGTAAGAACATCCTTACAGCAACTACAATTGAGACAAGGATACGTCCCTTGCCTTGAACTAATAATATTCTTAGATCGCATATCTTTAAAGGGGTCTATATTAGATCACCGACCGCTGAAAGAAACGAACAGTGATTAATCGACCCTATGTAAGTGAAAGCTTACAATCTTGAACTGTCAGAACAGCGATTTTTTTCCTAGAGAAAAAAATAGCTGTTCCAAAACACATACATACAACACAAGCACACCAAACAAACAGCAATCCACACACATACACCTAAAATCTTACAACTAACCCTACACTAAACTATACACACACCACTAACTATCCACTTACCTTAACCCAACCCCTAACCCTAAGGTCCGTCACTATCGCACACTCAACTCACCCGCTCACTAACCCTAACTCACCTAACCCGCCCTAACCCTCACGTCCACACAATCGCAAACATACCTAACCCGCACCCTAACTCACCTAACCCGTCCTAACCCTGACATCCACACAATCGCACACTTACCTGATCCCGACCCGTAACTTTCCACCACAGCACTGAAAATACTGAAGCAACAGAAATGGACAACTAAATTCTTTCCCTAGGAAAGAATTTGGGTTTCTGTTCCTTCGATATTTTCAGCTTTTGCTCTGTAGGGTTCGATATTAGAACATTCGAAGGTTTTAAACCTCAATGTTCTAATATAGACCACTTTAAAGCATAATCCTCTTAATTTTTTTTTCATTCCTATATGCAAAATTAGGCTATTCATTGAGAATCTGTCTGAGCTCAGGCATGGACATAAGGATATTCCAATTCTTCCGTATTACACATTCTACTTTCTGTGTTCTATTGTTATATATGGTAATATACTTTAATTTATTATTCCCATTCACTAAACTGTTAGCTATATTCTGTATATCATTATTCCTTGTATTAAAGTAAGGCCCTGTCCTGTTCCCTTTCAGTACATTAGTCCTAACGTCTCACCATAATCTCTTTATATCCCCTATCAATAAATTCAGAAGGCATTTCATCCGTTTGTTGCATGCATACCTGTTTGTCTGTATTCAGCCTGCTAATTCTACTAAACTGACTTTTTATAATCCCCTTAAATGTGCATGGAGCATGCATACTATGCCTATGAATGTATCTGTTGGCATGTACTGGCTTTTTGTAGGCACAAGTTTGTATAACTCCCATCTCCTTATCCAATTGTATATCCAAATAAGAGATTCTCTCTGAAGAACAGACCAATTTAAACTATAAAAAATCAGCAGTGCTATCTAAATGTTCAACCTACTTTTTAAGACTTACGTCATCCCCTTTCCATATTAAAAAATAATCATCTACAAACCGCTTATAAAACAGTAAGTTTGTATTGATAAAGTTATCAGCATCAAACACAAATTTGTTTTCCCACTGATTCAAAACCAAATTTGTGTAAGTATTTGCCATTGGTGTACCCATGGCAACCCTGCGGTCTGTAGATATAGTTGCTCTTCAACTATAAAAATAATATTGAAAAGTATTATTCCTATAATCTGACATATGCTCTCAGTTTCCCTGTTTATCATTCCTGTCTGTGTATTTAAACATTCATGTATAGCATCTATGCCGTATTGATTAGGGATGACCGTAAACAGGGAGTTGATGTCTAATGCTACAAACAAAAATTTGCCATCATTAGAATGAGTATACCAGTCATATAACTTATGTAGGAAATCACTTGAATCCGTAATGTAACCCTTACAGCATACTAGATATTTACTTAAGGCTTGTTGAACATATAATGAATAGAATTACTACATATAACAATAGAGCACAGGAAGTAGAACGTATAATACGGAAGAATTGGAATATCCTTATGACCATGCCTGACCTCAGACAGATTCTCAATGAACAGCTGAAGAACGTTTCTGCTGGTTCGTTTATTTGGTGATTTGCTGGACTTTTATTGGACGGTGTTTACCACAGTGAGATCCTGTTATTGTGTGCTGTAAGGTTCTTATTATCACAATTTATGAGGTTAGCTATATCGCGTTCCATAGCTTAGCAGATAATGCTTGTAAGAGTGATAGGAATGATAGGTTTGTATTTATCTGTGCTGGTTACAAGACCACCCTAATAGAGCACTACTGCTATGTGCCAGTCATCATGGATAAAACCAGTAGCTAAATTTAACTTAAACAGTTTGAGGAGTGTGTATTTCTGTTTTGGTTAACACTTTCAGTAAATGATATTTAAAGATAATTGGGGGAGTATGGGATTTAGATGTTTTGGGGCTTTAATTGGAAGTATCCATGGTGAATTTGGCACTACATTTATTTACAAGTACATTGGCGATGTTAGATGGGTCAGAAGAGGAGCCACCATTATGAATGAGTTATGAGCAATTTAGGATTTTTTTTTTGTTTTATAACATAGCTAAAGGATTTATAATTATATCTAGTAGACCATGTGGGAATCAGACCATCTACTAGACCACATTGGGTATCCAACTGTGCATCTGCACTTCTACCAGTCATACTTACCACAATACAAAAGATAAATAAGGTGTGGAGGATGGACCTTCTGCTATTTACAGATAAGAATGCAAAAATAGGATTATTGATGGCTTTCTAGATTTCATGAGGGACTATCCATTAGGGACAATATCACCTTTAATGCGGTTGGATATGTGGAAAGAGTATATGAAAGATTTATATAAAGCAGCTGGCATCATAAAAAGAAGAAAGATACTCAAATTAAAAGGAATGAAGCAGAAATGCAAAGCTTATGATCACAAAGCCAAAAGACTAGATTTAAAACATCTGATAGTTGTTAAAGCTTGTAGAGCAGTTCATACCTCTTGGCATCTTCCCCAAACTAAAAGTAGAAAATCAATATTTAGAATGAGCAGCTGTGAGAATGAGGGGAATAAACTAGGTAAAGTTTTAGCATAGAATTATACGTAAAGGAAGTGAACGATGCACATTCCATCTATTAATCTAAGCAATGGCAAAGTGGCTAAAGACCAGAGCAATATTAACAGAACATTCAAGACCTTTTATGAAAAAAATTATACTCATAAAAAATAATCATTGGATGGGAGATACAAAGTTGAACAAATTTTGAGAGATGCAAATCTTACCAGATTAGGCAGTGAACAAACAGACAGGCTAAAAAGGAAATACCAGAATCTGATACAGGCAGAGCTATTAAAGTTACTCCCAATGAGAAAGCATCAGGTCCAGATGGCCTAGTACCATATGTGTTTTTTCATCTCTTAATAAACAACTTGGCTCATTTTTGGATGTGGTGTATGAAGAGAAAGCAGGCATTCTTTCCTCTAGTACTTCAACCAAAGATGTCACTAAGGTAGGGAACTACCGTCCAGTCTTATTGATGAATGTAAATATAAACATAAATGTTGCAGTGTTAGCCAGTATGTTAAAAGGAATAATGCCGTTTCATATTCCCCCAGACCAGAAGGGGCTTATGTCCGGGAGAAGTAGCACTTATTATCAAAGTGCATTTATAACTTTGATGATAGCCCAACAGACAGACCCTACAACAATGTTTGTATTTTTGATAGATTTTGAGAAAGCTTTTCACTCCATATGCTGGACCTACTTATGAAATCCAATGGAGAAGACAGGCTTATTGAATGAGTTTAACAAAGCGATATGATTATCTCAGCTTGATTGCTAACAGATGGCAGGAATCTGAGATTTTCAAATTATACAGAGGTGCCCGACAGAGCTGCCCCCTGTTCCCTTCACTCATTTTGTTATTGACTGAGGCATTTTTAAGAGCAAGAAATAATCTTGCTAGTGAGAAAGTTTGGAATTGCAGAGACATAAAAGCTAAAGTTATGCTATTCATATACAACTTGATATTAATAATAGAATAAAAAAAATATCAAAATATTTATAACAAGATACTCCAACACTTCGCATCTGAGAATTTAAGCTAAATGTAACCAGGACGGAAGTGTTTCCAGTAAATTTTGTAGCAAAAAAGATTCAGAAAAATTTACCCAACTTTTGCTTTGTGTGGTGTTCATCTCAACTCAAGTATTTAATATTAAGATATATCCTTGTAGTGTTACAACAGAATGTTAATCCCTTATGGGAAAATTGATTCTATGGGCACATATATGGAAGAAGGTGAGACTTGCACTAATTGCTATAAGTAAAATGTTTTTCATACCTTTAATTTATTATATCTTAAGACATTTACCATGTATTGAGTCCTTTCAAAGCCTTACTAAAAAATGTGTGTAGGGTATTCAATCATTTTCAGGCACATATGTCTGTAGTAGACAGAGGTAGCCTGTAAATGTTTGACTCCCCATGCCCAACCTACATATACACTTTAAAATAACCCTGGGGTATAACCCTGGGGTATCAGAACTTGTCAGATATATTGGGAAGCAGGGCCAAGTTTAAAAAGCCTCCCATAGTCATTTAAAATTTATATCCAGAGACATACAAAGCTCTCAATGGTGGGAGAGCAATACCCTTGTTTGGGATAACTTCTATCTTAAATAAGATTCTAGAACAAAAAATGGAAGGCCTGGGAGAACAGGGTATGAAGAAGCTAGTGGATGCATAGCTTAATTTGCCACATTATGTGGTAGGCTTAATCTGACACTTTATGTTACAGAACATTACATTTGGTACAACTGTTAGAAGTGATGTACCTTCTATGTTAAATAAGGTGACAGCACACCTGACATAAAACAAGAGGAAACCCTACATTTCTTAAGGCTTCTCACTGAGCAACAGCAGTTATTAACATGATACTGTGCAATGCCAATCAGTCTTTTTATAAATGGGATAAAACATTTGGCATGCAAGAATAGATGGAAATGTCAGATTACCAATTTTTTATTGAAACCATAGGTTCATAGGTTCATAGGTAGGTGCTAGGCTATCGGCCCTAGGGCCTATACAAGCCCAGCCAAAAAGGTACCCTGGCTTTTGCCACCCAAGGAAATTATTTTCCTGTGCCAATGTCGAGCATAGCCACAAAAGTGATCCCCGTGGTGAATTTCCTATTTCCCATCCAATCATCAAGATTTTTCTTGAAGAGTACTAATGAGGAGCTTTGTTTGATGTAGATAGGTAGTTTATTCCAGAGTATGGGAAGTCTCTGGGGCAGGCATCCATCCCTTCGGCATGTTCAGTTTTTTGTGGTGACAAGGTTTAGGTCCCTAGAGCGTGTAGCTCGGAGGGATTGATATTCATACTTTATGAAAAACTGTTGCTTTTCTTACACCCAAGCCATTTGTCTCTTAGTACTATCACAGAAGGATGTCTACCTACACACATTGTGTGTTTGGTCTGCATTATCCAGTATCCTGCACTATTACACACATTTTGGGAATTTCCATTGGTTTAAAATTATATGGATTGCAATCACAGCTTGGATGTGTGAAGTATTGTAAAGACTTCTGAATACTTATCTGTGATGAATGATTTATCTTACAGCGGAAAGTTTGAACATTACAAGTTGCAATTTTAGTTCATGCAGCAATTGATACTTAAAAAATAATGCTGATCTATGCTTTGAGGAACTTTGGACAATTATGAGAGAATATACAAAGAGTTTTTGATCCCTGTGCAAATGGTAAAATGATGTTCACACTAAATCCAAAAGCATTAAAGATACAAATACTGGTCATTGCACTATGGGCTGATGAGATTTATTTAAATGTCTGCATATATCATCGTCATCATCAACAACCCACTTTTTCCATTTTCAACATGGGGTTGGGGTATTGTGTTAACTGTTGCCATCTATTTAGATTCAGTGCCACACTCCTGCCTTCTTCAACACTCATGCCTGACTGTCACAGATCTTCTTTCACACAATCCATCCATCTCTTGTCACACCACCATTTTGTACACCTTACTTTACAACTTCTTTAGCATTCTTCTGTCATACACTACACCTGACACTCTATGCCACTTGACTGCAGCCTGATTCTAGCTTTGACGTTTTCATTCAGACTTCCCTTCTCCTAAACCACCCCTCCCAGATATTTGAAGCTGTTAACCTGGCCCACTATCTTCTCTTCTATTTCAATTTTCAGCTTCTTCTGATTTCCCCAATGTGCTGCCATTACCACTGTCTTATCTGTGCTTAGTTTCATCCCATGTGCCTTCAGTTTTGCATTCCATTCCCCTACCTTTTGCTGAAGTTTTAACTCAGAGCCTACCTGTAATGCCACATCGTCTGCATACAGCAGCTTTGTTGAATTGTCCCCTCTGACCTGTTTGCTAATTTTGTCCATCACCACTGCGAACAGCAGTGGGCTCAGAATTGGACCCTGGTGCACACCCCTTCCCACAGGAAACCCCTCTGTGAGGCCGAACACTATTCTTATATGAGTGATTGAGTCCTTGTACATAGCCTGCACTAATTCTACCAGTGTTTCTGGGACTTCGAACCACTGCAGTACTGCCCAAATCCGCTTTCTGGGGACCTTGTCATATGCTTTCTTTAAGTCTAGGAATGCCCAGTTGGACTCTTTCCTCATCTGTTGCTTCTTCTTAACTATCTCCCTCACTGCAAACATTGGGTCAGTTGTGCTGCATCCTGATCTGCATCTGAACTGCTCAACTCAAATCTTCCTTTCTACTACTGTGCATATCCATTTATCAGTCACCCTCTACAGAACTTTCATGAAATGTGACAGGAGTTTGATCATACCTCTGAAACTCTTAGAGCAAGAAATCTGGACAAAACCATCAATAATGAGGGACAAAGACCCAAAAATAGGGACACTTTTTAAATATTGCTGTTACAAACTTAGAAAATTGATAGAATAACATGTTTTGCATTAGAATGAATTTTCTAAAGGGTATGAAGTCTGAAACTCAAATGTCTGTCACTATATTCTGACTTCAGCCCTCAATAATTTGCCAACGATTTGCAAGAAAAACATAATTTTATGAGAAACAGACCAAAAATATGAGGCAAAAATCTGTACAGTTGAGAGGTATGAGTTTGATACCTTTGGATACACCTTTCTCTACACACTGCTATCAGTACCCTCAGGAGCCATTTCTCCCCTATCTCACCCAGCATCTTTATCATATCTGCTGTGACCTTCTTCTGAGCCTGCTGCTTTCCTTAACCTAATTTTCCTTAGTGCTGTTCTTACTTTTTCTAGGGTGGGCTACTCTTCGTCTCTCATTGCAGGCTGTATCTAGGGCAGTACAGTTTCTGTGTGGTTTTCTTCATTCAAAAGCTGCTGGAAGTACTCCTTTCATCTGCCATTGATGCCCTGTGGACTGATGAGCAGGTTGTTGTTAGTATCCCTTGTGAAGGGTGTCTGACTATCTTCTTTATCTTTCTGTCTTTGCCTTGCAACCTGATATAGTTTCTTTGTGACACCCGATGAGTCACGTTCCATAAGCTGGTGGAGTGCCTCTGATGCCCTATACTTTGCTATTGCAACTCCTTTCTTAGCTTCTTTGTTAGCCAACTAGAATTCCTTCCCACCCTGGTCCATCTTTTCTATCTCCCGCTTTTTCCTGCACTCCTTCTTTCTTTTGATGACTTCTTGGACTTCTGCATTCCACCACCAGCTTTCCTTATGTACCTTATTTCCATCCTGGTTTGGCCATTTATCTGTTCAGTAGTCGTCACACATGCTCTTTTGAGGCACTGCAATTCTTCTTCAACCCCACCTATTTCTTCCTCTTCTTGGTGTGCTAGAGCCCTGAGTAATTCCTTGAACTGTTTTCTCTCCAGTCAACTTTCAGGTCTTCAGCTTGGTCCCTGTTGACCTTAGAGCCTTCTCTGAAGACTGCCCACAGCTTATTGTGGCAACAAGTGATTTATGCTGCGGGATGACTGTTTCCACTGGGGATGACTTTACAATTTCTGATTCCACCCCAGTGCCCTTTCCTTACTAGGAGGAAATCTACCTGAGTTGCATGTTGGCCACTCTGGTATGTGATATTTTGACTGTCTGTTTTTCTGAACCAAATGTCGGCTACTATCAAGCCATTTGCCAGACAGAAGTCTAGAATGGCCTCTCTACAGATATGTCTGCAATGTTAAAAGTATAATTGAATATCTAATAACTTTATAAGCTGTGTTTAAAGGCCTCTTGCAAATTTTGTTTGTTCACGTATTTTTATATAACTGTTCTTTACCATGAGTTCAGCTTATTCAAATACTTATTCTTCTGTAAAGAACTGTAAATAAGCAGTTATCAAAATCAAATATTTTTTGAACAATGAATTGTTTTTCAAAAAAAGGGGGCTTCCTTAAAGGTTTACTAACTACAGGAAGCTGTAAAATTCCTTACATAAAATAGTGGGTGAGTGGTGGGAGGGTAGCTTTAACGTTAAAGTGACTTCCCCTCAAAGATCTACTGTTACTGTAAGTATACTTGAACCTATCAATTATGGAGGGACACTTTAATAGTAAGTCATAACATCTTTGTAAATTATGAAACAGAGCACTGTACCATTAGGGAGGTGGCGAAGTTAAAAAGGAGTAACACAGTAAGACAAGTACCATAAACGGAACAAAATATGTTGAGCACTTCTGAATGTCCTTTTAGTCTGACATGAAATTGTAATAAAAGGGGATGTATAATATATTGTTAGGACATTAATTCTAAATGAGATATAAAAAAGTGTCTTCTTATTTTACAACAGTTTAGTAATAAATACAGTAATCAAAATAATATAATATAATATAATATATAATGTCCTCCAGTTTTGAAATGTAGAAAGGTTTCCCACAGCAATCCAAATGTACATTTGAAGTTATTATATAAGAGTTGCTTTGCTGCATATGTTGTTCATATATAAAAACAAATTTTGAAACAAACAAAAAAAAAGAACTTGAACAAAACAAATAGTTTGTTACCTAAACAATCCTGCAGTTTTTCTGTAGGAATAAAAAGGAAATTATTAAACAAAAATATGTCTATTTTCTTGCTCAAACTCAGGATAAAACTATAAACCTAAATATGAACAAGTACCTATTCAAACGTTACACCTCTTCACTCTCCTTTTTTATTCACTTCCTAACTTCAGTCAGTTCCTCTCCCCTATCTAAGTATGCCATAACCCTGTTTTTTTTGCTCTCAGTGTACCTTTAATTTCACTAAACTGGCTCAATTTCTCTAAATATTAAGTTATTGCCATACAAGCTGCATCTATTTTTAACCAGTGTTGTCACATTATGTCTAACTTGGTATAATTATTTAAAGTGTAGATGTTTTGTATTATTTTGAAGGTTGTATATTTATTGTTTTTAGAATACTTTTACTTTTTGTAGTATCACCTTGTCCACATACACCAGCTTTGTTGATCTGTTTCTTTTAGTCTGTTTACCTGTAATCCATCACCAGTGTGAACAGCAGTGGGTTCAGAGGTGAATCTTGATGCACACCCACTCCCACTGGGAACGCCTCTTTGAGCCCCAATACTATTCACAGTTATGTCACTGGGTCCTTATACATAGCCTGCCCCAATTCTGCCAGTGTTTCTGTAACTTCAAGCCATTGCAGGACTGCCCATATCAGCTTTTTTTGGTACTTTGTCAAAGGCTTTCTTCAGATCTAGGAATGCCAGTTGGACTTTTCTTCATTTTCACCCTTGGCCTGGTTCTACTGCATCTTGAGCTGAATTCAAACTGCTCATCTCCTGTCTTACTTTAAACAACTCTGTGGATTTGTTTATCAGCCAGCCTCTCCAGCACTTTCATGTTGTGCAGCAGGAGTTTGATATATCTGTATTGTCTACAGATGGGAATGTCCCATTTGTCTCGTACATTGGAATGCTTATTTTCGAGACATCTGGGATACTCCTCTCCCTCCATACTGCAATGAGTACCCTCAGGAGCTATTTCTTCCCTATTGCAGCCCATATCTTGATTGTATCTGCTGTGACTTCATCTTAACCTACCAGTCAGCTTGTTCAGCCTTCGAGTCTGATGGCTTATTTGACTTTAGATGTTTAGAGGAAGAAGGTTATTGGAGTAGTCTTCGATGCATATATTTTTCTCTAAAAGATGGAACATCTGGAAAGTATTTATTTTATTGCCCTCCCCAAACATTAATTTTTCTTCTCAAGACCTTAACAGGCTTAAGGTAAGAAGACCAGACAGAAAGTTTCCTGTAATTGGAATGTCAAGGAATTGAGCTTTTGCCTTCAAGCAGAATTTCTAATGACAACTAGGCTTTTCTGTGCATACCTTACTAGTCATGATAGCTCTGTTAACAGCATCAGCTGAATCCTAAGGCCACGTTAGTGCCTGAAGTCCTAGAGACTCGTTCTTCCTAATCATAGAAGGCAGTCCTAATCCTTCTTAGGGTTCATCAAGTTCTCTGCATTCTCCAGTGCTTGAGAAATAACAGAATTCTGGTAGGATAACACGAACAAGTAGTTGTGAGTTGTCAGTGCCACAGTACAAGAGAAGTAAACCTTCTTGCAATGAAAGTACTGAAGATATACTGTAAGCATCAAAAGTTGTTGGAATTGGCAAAGTAGCAGGATCTGATTTTAGATTAAAGATAAGAGGTATTCTTATCAAATCTGCACTACAAATGAGCTATTTATGTAGACTGATGGCTTAAAGTCAGGATGCTTCAAATTCTAATTCCACAAGTCATGGAATGTTTTGAATAAAGGAAGGACTTTACTCATGGATTCAGGGACTTTGAACATTTGTGAAAGTCATATTTTATGTTTATAGTATCATTAAAATGAATGCCCTGTGAAGGGAAACAGAAGAATGGAGTGAAAAGTCCTCATAGTCAGAAATAATATTCCAAGCGAAGAAACTTACAAGTAAAAAAATAACACTTTCTCACATCCTTTTTCATTTTTTTGTTTACAAACCCTTTGTAAGTACCTGTGCAGAGTATTTGACTTTAATTTCTGGCCTGTGTTGCTCACTGAAGAGGACTAACTTCAGTTTTGCAGATTTTTTGGATAATGCTAAGGCAGTGCTAGACCCTTGGTCATACAGGGACTATGAGTCCTATTAACATCAGATATCTGCATCTCTGATTCCTTAACCTCCAGAATTATCCTGGGAAGATCTGACATTTTTCCCACTGTTGGCACTGATGAAGATGCCTGTATGATTTTATAACTGGAAGGTGGTTCCACTGTTAAAGAGCTCTGGAGACCCATAAACATCTGACTTAAGTGACTTATTAGACAGAACTGGCAAAAAAGAAGTGTTGACCTCTGTTTTGGAAGGAGCAGTCCCACAATTGTGGATGGCAGTGTCTTATTCTAATGGATTTGGCTCATTTCTGAATAAGCTTTTTTACTTTTTCTGATTTAGCTAGATCCATTTGATATTCCTTATTGGATTTCTTTTCTATGGATTTTAAACATTTCAATGTCAAAACTGCTTAATTTAATAGCAGAATTAGGGACCCCGTCAATATATTGATGACAGTTTTGGTGACTACCATTGCAGCAAAACTTTTTGCCAAAAGCTCTTTTGCCAACAAGGAAGAATTCCTTCATTGTTATGCAACATTGGAATACTTATATATAAGTTTTGGGGAGGGGGAAGTATCTTCCACATGGGGGGGGGGAGTGCAGGGAGGGCTTGCCTCCCTGAAAAAAAGATTTACAGCAAGTTTCACTGAGAATTCTTTAGGTGAGTGATTTTTGGAGTTTTTACTGTCGGGGAAATCAATCTCTGGACATGATTTCCAGAACTGAACTTTTACAAACACCACACTTGTCGATCTTGTGATGCAAGCCCAAACAAAAAAGGCAGCTTGAGAGAAAGTTGATTGGGCCTTTTTGTTGTAGAACTTAGTCTAAATGATGACAACCAAATCCATAAACAAACTCTGATGTGGTATACAAAGGAAACAATACTAAAATAACTGCATTTTTAAGTCATAAATTTCACTCTGGCAAATATGGAGTTGTATGACACTCTAAATGATGAGAGGAAGCTTGTACCATTTTAGGATATATAACAGAGCTGCATGCATTTATATACATCAGTGCATTCAGCTCAAGACTTGCTGACAGGGAGGAAGCCAGTCTTTTTTGCAATTTTTGTCTGTGATTTGACACCAGTCAGGTAGGTATGTTGCAAATGTTATGATATACTGTTACACTGACTCTCCCTGAAGATTTGTACAAAAGCACAGTTATTAACAGCAGCTTTTTTGATATAATAACAACAAAAAAAAAAAGCATGAGCAGTTTGCAGGAGGTGTTTTGCACAGGGGCGGCTCGTGGCATAGGGCTGCCGGACTGCAGCCCCCTCAAAAATAAAAAACAGAAAGAAAAAAAAATGAAAAATAAAATAAAATATCTTTTTAAAATTCGCGGACTTCGCGCATGCGCATAGACCGAGTCCCGACTTATCGGTCTATGCGCATGCTCAAGGCAGCCCGGCCGTCCCCATAGGGGGACACAAGGAGACGTCTGTGCACTTTTACAGTGCACAGACCCGCCAGGATTATGGGACGCGTCCGGACTGCAAGAGGAGCAGCAGGGACTCGGGACAGAGCCTTAGGGATCTCGTCGGGAAGGAGCATTGGGATCTCGCGGGTCTTCAGTATTGCGCGGGAAGGATGTATGTACGGACGTTAACTCTGGATGTATTCATTCAGGTAAGGTGCCTTACAATGTTTATTTTTATTGAGTTTGTGCTTTTTTTGTGTATGGTGCTTGTGCTTTACTGGAGTTTGTGTATGGTGCTTGTGCTTTACTGGAGTGTGTGTGTGTGTGTGTGTGTGTGTGTGTGTGTGTGTAAATGCCCCAGGTGCTTATGGTGGTGTGGTAGGGAATGCCTCAGGCTTGAACCCTGTACCCTGTATGCAGGTGTTAAAGACTTGAGTTCCCTACCCACCACCATTTGTAAAAAAATTTCAGATTTTTACCTCATATTCGATCTGATCTGTTCCTCATAATATCTGTGGTTTGTAAATGTTGCAATGCTTGATATTTGATGGTGTAGTAGTAGCATTGTTGCCTCACAGCTGCAGGTTCTTGGGTTTGATTCTTGGCTGGGGTTCCTTCTTTGTGGGGTCTGTATCTTCTCCCTGTGTTTGTGTGGGTTTGCTTTTGTGCCTCCCATGTTACAAAGACATGTCTGCATTATTTCTTCCTGGGCCTCTGCTGAAAATTGTTTATTTGTTCCAAGTCAGACTGTCCTGATTAAAAATGTTAAATAAAATTGACAGGCATTTGAATTTCAGACTTAAGGGTTTCTGAATGTTTAATTCCTTGCGTATTTGATGGTGCAGTGGTAGTATTGTTGCCTCACAGCTATAGGTTTTCTGGTTTGATTCTTGGTTGGGGTGGCTTCTGTGTGGAGTCTGCATCTCCTCCATGTGTTTGTGTGGATTTGCTCTGGTGCCCTGCCATTTTACAAAGACGTGTCTGCAGTTTTAATCCCTGCTGAAAATTGGTTTTGTTCTGTCCGCAGTAAAATTGACAGGCATTTGAATTTCAGACTTCAGGTTTCTGAATGTTTAATTCCTTGCATAATTGATGGTGCGGTGGTAGTATTGTTGCCTCACAGCTATAGGTTTTCTGGTTTGATTCTTGGTTGGGGTGGCTTCTGTTTGGAGTCTGCATCTCCTGCCTGTGTTTGTGTGGATTTGCTCTGGTGCCCTGCCATTTTACAAAGATGTGTCTGCAGTTTTAATCCCTGCGTCTCTGCTGAAAATTGTTTTTGTTCTGTCCGCAGTAAAATTGACCGGCATTTGAATTTCAAACTTCATGTTCTTCAGAATACATAGTAGCACAACCTTTTTTTCTAGCAATTTTCTAAGTTTATAAGATGAATATTTTAAATGTGTCCCTATTTTTGGGACTGTATTCCCCCATTATTGGCTTCGTCCAGGTTTTTGTGCTAAGGTTGACAGCTATGGCAAGAACTGAATTCACTGAATATGGACTGTAGAATTGTGCATATTTACTGATAAAGGTGCACTGTAGAATTGTGCATATTTACTGATAATGGTGGACTGTAGAATTGTGCATATTTACTAATAATGGTGGACTGTGGAATTGTGCATATTTACTAATAATGGTGGACTGTAGAATTGTGTATATTTACTAATAATGGTGGACTGTGGAAGTCTGAGTAGACTTTTTTTATGATAAATGTTCTCAACTGGGCAGTTTTGCCATTATGTGTGCATATGTTTTGTTTCATTGCTTACTGGAAAAATGTTCAAAACAAATTTAAAACACCCTCTAACAAGTGTACTGTATTGTACAAGGAATATAATTTTAGTACAATGAGGAAGGTGTATCAAAGAGCACATGTATGTTTCATATGCAAGGGGCCTATGATTCAAAACAGCCCAAAATTAATCTTTATCTGCCACTGGCAAAATGTATTTTCTTTGAATGTGGGTTTCAATGCTGTTTCAATGAATGTGAGTTTCAAGGGCAGAGAAGTTTTAATGCTAAGTTTTCATTGTGAGACTGCATTGCTTTGTTTAACAGATGACTTAATGTTTGTGCTGTAAAATACAAAATAAAACTTTCAAATGAAGTCCAATCATTGAAGTAAAGCAGTATGCACATTAGTGTTTATGGTAAATGGAGTGAAATAGCCAAGTAATGGTTAATTGGAATGGCTGCAGAGGCTCCAGTTCAACCATTATTTTGTCAGGGGAAGGGCAGCAAACTCAGACAGGCCCAGCTGAACTATACCTCCCAACTGTCCAGATTTTCAAAGAATGAATAGATTTTTGCTTCTTATTTTTGGTTTGTTGTTCATAAAATTTGTAGTTTTAATTCCTAAATGATTTGCCAGAAGTCACTAAATAATAAGTTTCAGACTTCATAACCTTCATAAAAATGCATGTTAAAGTAAGAGCCGTTCTATCAACTGTCTCAATTTATACAAGAGCAATTTTTAGTACTGTTTATATGTGCCCCCAATATATTTGGCCTTGTTCAGATTTACTGCATTAACAGGTTGAGAGGTACATGCAAATAAATTGCTTTATAGAATTAGGCATAGCCAACCTCTCAACTGTCCCCAATTTTTGGCTCAAAATGTTGCTCTTCCCCTAATAATCCCTCCATAAAATAGCAATTTTGGAAGAAAACATGGAGGGTTTACAATTAAGAAATAACTGTAATAATCAAAGTTATAGATTACTTGAAATGCATGTAGATTCTTTTATTTTGTCAGCTGCTCAAGGTAGCAGTACTAATATTAAAGTGTCCCTTCTTTGACAGGTAGAAGCTGTATTGTGTGTCTATTTTATATTTTTGCATCACATTTTTGGTCCATTTTTCATAAAATTGTGTTTTTGGCAAATTAGTGACAAATCACTAAAGACTGAAGTTAGAAAATGACAGACATTTGAGTTTCAGATTTTATACCCTTCAGAAAATTCATACTAATGCAAGACCTATTCTATTAACTTTCTAAGTTTATTAGAGCAATATTTAAAAATTGTCCTTATTGTTGTGCCTTTGTCCCACTTCTGTGTATGGCTTTGTCCAGATTTCTTGCTCTTGAAGTTGAGAGGTATGACAAATGTGTCAGGGCCATCACAGTCAGCCAGAGAGATTTCAAATTGTGACATGCTTGTTGCACCCCACTCCCCATGTAGTGACTCTGGATGTGTCCAAGCAAGGCAAGGAGTAGTTGTATCTACCTTGGATGGGGAGGACACACTGCATAAGTACTACAGTGGCTTTTCATCTGTCCTTGATTTTGCAGAATGGTCTGGTTTCTGTCATATTTTTGTACTGTTGATTTATGCTTATTACTCAAAGTGCCTGTTGCTCTGTGTTTAAGTAGCAATGCTTTAATGACCATAAGGTAAGCTTGTCTGACATCGTAAGATGCAAGTAAGCTTTAATAAGCATACTGTTAAAGAATTGCCAACATTGAAAGCCTTTCTGTTGTTGCCATGCAGAGAATACTTGACTAGATAATGTATAAGCCTTGGGTATTAAAGGACAGGATTCCATTATTTTAAAAGCTCATTACACTTGTTGGAGACTTCCAGTCATCTCTACAGGCTTTACCCGTAAACTAAACAGAATGCCAATCATGTGTGGTCCATAACCTGTACAGTAATCCTTTAAGCAATGTATCTTGAGCTTGTTTCTTGTTTGCTTTTCATTTTTACTTTTATCATGTTTTCCCATGAAACAAGTTGTCAGGCAGCAGGTCTTTTTGGATAAGAAACATTTTTACAAGTGGGGGCATCACATAGATTTCTACTTTCAGCATGTTGCTTGGTACTTTAATAAAGCTGAATATATTATAATTAGAACTGCAGTGCAAGGAGAAGTGGTTTGAGTTGAGTGCTTCTGGTTTTTCTTATACTTGATTTTGACTGGCATTCCAGTAATGTATTTAAAAAGTAATTTATTTTTTCATGCCTCACAACCTTTTGTTTCCATCTAGATATTAAGTAAGCTGTCATGCAGCCAATGCATTGAAATATTTTTATTCTTCTACACTTATTTTTGTCTTGATTGGACTTTCATAATGATGGTTTGCCACCCAGGGCAGCGTATTTAATTAAAGTTAGTTTTTTTGTGGTTTTGTGCATAGCTCCTCCCCTTTATGGTTGACCACACCCTTCCCTTTGACCCTGCCCATTCAGCGTCTCCTGCAGCCCCCCTGTGATTTGAAGTCACCAGCCGCCACTGGTTTTGCAGGTGACTTGTATGACCAGAACTGATGAATACTGCTTGTGACACAAAATGGAGGTAGAGCAATACCCTGGGGGCAGCCAGTGTAACAGAATGATGTCCTGGGACCCTTCTTTATGCACCGTCATCTCCTCCCCTACTTGCATTCTGATCATTTTGTCTATTTGTTTTTAGAGAGAACTCAGCAAGGTGTGCAGATACCTCTTCCTGAAGGGATGGATGTTATTAACGAAGTTGTAACTAATCACTCGGTAAATACCTTGATATTTTTTTTCTTGTTTCTCATTTGTAAAGCAACACTTTGCAATTTTGTCATTTGAGTATGCTGGTACCTATGTGAACATTTCACAGCATTATTGCTGGCTCATTGTAAAGTCTAGTGGGACTGTAGCACCATGCCTGTGGGTCTTGTGCTTCCGCTAAGAAATGACTGTAACTTGTGATTAATTAGAGGATTACAATCAGGTCTCTAATCATAACCAAGATGTTATGTGTTGGACGTCAAGAAGATCACATCAGCAGCAAAGCTTGAGAAGTGAATTTTGACATCCATGTCAGGAATGCATAACTTCCCAGGTTATGTTCAAAGTTAAAAAAAAAAAGAAAGAAAAAAAAACACTGTAGTAGCAGTAAGTATTTTATAGCTTAGAACTGCCACACACAGAGTAGCCAGCCAAGAAGAGTATTGTGAAGCTGGTAAGCACTTCATTCAGACTGAACAAATAACAGCCCTAATGAATTATTTAAGTTGGTTTAACAGCTTCCCAACAATCGTCTGGTGTGGTGAGCACTGTTAAGTGTGTGACTAGTGCTTAATAGTGCTGTGGGGTATGTAACAATTGTCAAGCACCTTTACTAAAGGTTGGAGGTACAAGTTTTTTTTTCTCTCACTGGCATTTTTCAAATGTCTTTTTATCCTAATGGAAATAAATTATGTACTATTTTCTAGGCATTAGAACATATTTATGCACAGTATCTAACTTTAGTAAATAATTCTCAATGAATGACTCCTGCTAGCAAAACCTATGTTGCTAGAATAAAAGGTATTACATCACTTGTGTTCCAGTGTCTATGTCTTCTCTGTTAGTGGACCAGCACAGCATTCCTTACTTTTTTCTGTTTTCATAGTCAATAACTTTTACTAATATATTCATGTAATTGAAGCTATAATTATTTGTTTTAAGCTGTATTATGGGAAAAAATGATGTTGTTTAAGAGGACTACTTCCTCTTATACTGATGGCAGAGTTGGCAGCTTAACTGGACCAGTATTTCAGATGACCTGGATTCATTTCCCAGCTACAACATAGTCTAGGAGTTCCCCTTTTCACTTACCATCAGGATATGGGTTAAACATATGAGAATAAGTTAAGATAAGCTAAGGTCTGTTATAGACCCTCCCCTTTTTTTTGAAACTGACTTAAAATTAACAGCATCCCTTAATTAACAGTCGACTCTGACCTTCCTCCTGATTTACTGTTAGCTACTGCCCATAAAACTCACAGTGATGTTGCCAGTCACATTTAAATATAATCGCATTTTAACCACTACCTTACCTACCCTAGTTCACTGTTTCAGTTCTTTGCTGAGTTCCTTACCTTGTGGAGTGGGATTCAGCCCGCTACATTCGCCCTTGATATCGCTTGGGCTCACTTCACTCCCCACCCTGCCCCCCTATCCCACCTGTCCCTTCCTTTTCCCCAATTTATTCATAACCACAATCACATGACTTCCCTAACACCTCCCACCAAACTTTCGCATTGTCCTCCAGCCCCTCCCCCTATCTTTCCTTTCACCACCTGCTCATTAATTTGTTCTGTGGTGCTCTGCCACATCACACTATCCTTTCTTCCTCTAAGAACTCCCAAACCAGATAACTTAACTCCACATATACTACCACCATTTCCTTCAACTCTCACCATGCTTGCACCTTCTATTTTCTTAGCAGTTCTCCTCTCCCTAGGCTACCATCTAACTTCCTACCACTCCACTATCACTAACCACAATCACCTAAACTCCCCCACGCTAACCTATTCAAACACTCACCACCATAATTGCATATACATTTCACCTACGATCTTCAACCACACCCCCTTTGATATCACCAAACTCACCTACAAAGAAACTAATTATAAAAAACTACCCGGTTTACTCATGCACAATATGATTGCCAATTACCTACACACACTGACTACTGCTACTAACCAACTTGCACTCAGTGGCGACATCCACCCTAACCCAGGTCCCTCCACTACTATACCTACTGCTACAAACCTACATGGATATAATATCCCTTTCAAGCAAAAACCCTCTGACCTCTTAATACTCAGTATAAACATCTGCAGCATCATGAATAAAATTGAAGAGCTACATGCCTCTATATCCTTCTATAACCCTGACATTGTACTCCTAACTGAGACCTGGCTCAAGCCCGACATCAAAGATACCATCATAGCCCCTCCTGGATACAACATCCTTAGATGTGATCAAATAGCTAAAAGAGGTGGGGGCATTGCCCTACTTTACAGGCACAACCTTACTCTCCAACAAATACATAAAGATATCCCCACTTTCGGCTATGCAGACACCCTGTTTGCAACTATAAAGTTAAACCAGCAGAAACAGCTCAACATTATAGGTGTCTACTTACCACCAGGCGACAATATAGCCACTCTAGAGTCCATTTTACATTGAACTTCCACTGGCCTCCCTCAGGAGACACTTATCCTGGAGGACTTCAACATTGATTGAGCCTCCATCACAGCATCCCCCCGAAGTACCACTTAAACTTATATCACTTCACACAGCATATCCAAACCCCCCACCCGTATAGACAAATCCACCAAGAAGGAATCCATATTAGAAAGGATCCTAACCAGCAAGTCTTCATCTGCCAATATATCTGGTACGTTACCCAAGTCCCTCAGTGATCACCAACCCACATTCATACTAAGACAGCACACAAAACCCATAAATCCCCCCATCCTACTTTCTATCCGTAGTTCCAAAAATTTCCTACCAGATTAATTCAACACCTTAAAAAAAATAAATTGTCACCTCTTAAAACTCTACCCTTAGAGGAACCCATGGAGTACTTTAATACTACCTTCTTAGGCATCCTTAATCTTATGGCCCCACAACGTATAATTCATACTAAAACCAGCCCAGCCTCCTGGATCTCAAGGGACACAAGATCCCTGCTCAAACAACGAGACATAGCTTGGGCAACCTGACGTACCAACAAAACAAGTACAAATTGACAATACTTCCTAGAGCTCAGAAACAAAGCAAAAAAACAAATACATAATGACAAAAAAAGTTATTATATCCAGTTCCAAAAAACTCACTACAACAATCCACAAAAATTCTGGTCTGCAATCAACCACATTCTCCAACCTGGCAAAATCACCTCCCCAAACCCTAACACTGAGGGTGATAACAATGATATTGTCACCCAGTCTAATGACAAGTTCACTTCCTCCATCCAAAGGTTATTCAACAATTTCCCCACTACTACTACTCCAAATACCCCCAAAATACAAAACTGTCACCATAAGACCAACACCCATTTCTTTCTCAAACCAGTTCCAACTGACCTAATTCGTAAACACCTTGCCAAATTGAAACTCACCACTCTCGCTGCTGATAAACTCCCCGCTGATTACCGCCTCTGCCATCACCTACCCACCCTATTTCCATAATCATCAATAGATCCATAGCTGAACACACTGTCCCCTCTCTCTGGAAAATTTCTTATGTCGTCCCCCTACACAAATGTGGATACTCGACAGAACTTAGTATAGCTATGGGGCAATAATTACTATCTCTCCTATCAAAAATCTTATAAAAATGTGTACACACCCAACTACTGAATCATCTTCTTCAATATAACCTGCTAGCAAATTCCCAACATGGATTTCGGCCAAACCATAGTACCACCTCTGCCCTTATATCCTTTACTGACCACGTCAACCAGCAAAGAAATCTCGGTAACCTAGTATCTGTTGTCTTCCTAGACCTGTCAAAGGCATTTGACATGGTAGTATCCCACTGCAAATTAGTATTGCCTCTCTCTGAGCTCAATCTGGATAACTCCTATCTACTGTGGTTTAAAAATTATCTGTCCCTCTGGCAACAAGCTGTTAAATGGCATACCTCTCTTTCCCCTCTCCTCCCAGTGGGACAAGGTGTTCCGCAAGGATCCATTCTTGGCCCCTTACTATTTTCCATCTTTACCAATAACCTCCCCTCGGCTAGCCAACAGACTAATATAGTACAGTATGCTGATGACACCACCCTTATTTGCTCAGCCCCCTCTCTACAATTACTCCATGATAGAACCCAGGAAGCCTTCACTACTATAGAAAAATGGCTAAATTCCTCCCAACTCATACTAAACCCATTTAAGACTCAACTCATGATCTTCCACCCTTCCAAAACTTTCACCCCTACCTTGCCATTTTCAATAACATCCTCCAACAATACCCTTATCATACCAGTAACTCAAGCCAAGCTATTAGGTGTAATTATTGACCAAAACCTTAAGTTCTGCAAAGATATAGCACTAACAATTGCCAAAGTTCATAAAACACTAGGTTCACACTGCCACTGCAAGAGCTTCCTCACACAGGAATCCCGAATCACTATCTCTCGTACCATCTACTCTCCACCTTAATATACGCTTCCCCAGTTCTAACTAACCTAAACAAATCTGACCTTCTGAAACTATCTACCTGCTACAATAAAATCTCAAAATTTGCAACCAATGCTAAGTTTCGTTCTCATCACTGCCTCTCCCTAAGACAACTAGGATGTTTAGAACTCCCTAACCTACTAAAATACAATCAGCTTCTCCTGACCCATCAACTGCTATACAAACCAAATAAAATACCTGCCCTCTCTGGTCTGCTCATGTTCCTTAATACTGCCCGACTGACAGTTACCAATTGCTTACATAGCTCAGGCCAATCTCTTTATTCCTATGCAGTTGCTAAGGCCTGGAACACTCTACCCACTGACATTAAATGTCCAAATAGTATACATACTTTCAAATTCCTACTAAAAGATCTCCTATTCAAAACTTGGATATATTCCTGTACAGAACCAGACTAATTTCACCTGTTCCTGACTTTCAACATCCCTAGATCACAGGTGCACTGTGTAGTTTCACTTAGTGCATAGTACTGTGAACCAGGTGTTTAGGCCACCTTTATAGTTATGATTTCTAGTTTATGACCCTGTTTGTCTATGGAAACTTCTTTTTCAATTTATGTTCAAGCAATTCTATATTTGTTGTATAATATCTTGTTCAATTGTTTCTCAATATTCTAACCACTGTATGCTGCATCAATTGTAAAACTCTGATTTTTACTCCTTTTATGTGTTCTATGCTCTTTGTACAAAATAGCTATGTTTATGTAATTGTTTTTAGTATTTTTATTACTTTTTTATAATTTTTTACTATGTTATTGGAGCTTTTCTCCCCAGGCCTCTGCTGAAAATGGTCACCTTGTGTCCAGTCGGACTAACCCGGTAAACAAATGGAAAATAAATAAATAAAATAACATAGCCCATTGAAAACATCCCAAAACAGTCAAGGTGGGCTGGCTTCTGGTTCCAGCTTTATGAGTTAATAACTACTGTATGAATGTTGTAATAAGATATTTAATAAATACAGCACTCTGTAACCGTACATATTTCACATGAAGTGTTATAACAGTGACCTGATTCTTTCTATTCCAGGGTTTTATCACTATAGGAGCAGACCTCCATTTCTACAAAGGGCTGAGAGAAGTAATTGAAAAATACAGACCAGTTCCAAGTCTGAACATTAATGAAACTGCTCAGCAGTGAAACAGAAGTGAAGAAACATCACATCGTCCAGTCTATCTTCTTACTTGCTCTTTGTTATTGTCTAGACCATGTCTAAATTCTAGTTTAAAATTTCCATCATAATTCATTCATATATTATATTAGTATTAACAATTTTGATATGAATCTGCATTTTCTTTTTAGTTAACAAATTTAAGACTTCGTGTTTTATGTTTATTTGTGTCTACATGTACAGCTGATACTAATATGAACCACTCTGTATCAGCATTTTCAAATTTCAGAAATTGTGTTTTTCTCGGTTAAGGAATTAAGAAATGTGATAGTTTTACTTCTAAAAATGTGTCTTTTTTTACTAGAAGCCATCATAGATATATTTTCCCATTTTGGTCTGTACCTTTAAATGGTTCACTGAAATCAGTGCACTACTGCAATAAACCAAGTAAAATAAAAATAAAACAATTTAGGTCACGTAAACTAGCATGTCGAACAGGCCCAGTGGAGTCCACCAGATTTTGAAAAATTTGTATAGAACTTTACAATGTTAACAATTCTAGATGGTCACTGAATGTGCTTGAACCTTAGATAAGTTATGCAAAAAATTCTACCAAGAAACTTTAATAAAACAACCTGAGTGCTCTGAGAAACGCTGCCTGTAATCATTGCTGCAGCACCTAAATATTTCAAGGGTGCTTTTTGTTTCCAAGAAGGATGAAGGAGAGAGAGAGTGTTTCTTAGAGTTAGCAGACCCTAATCCGTTGTTGATGTTGAGAACTCAGATTGTGATAAATTTGAACATTTTCAGCAGGGTTGAACTTTTCCTGGAAAAAAAAACAAGAAAACAAGAAAGGAGCAACAACATGTAACTTGGCTGATTAAGAATAACTAATGCTGTTATTTGTGTATGAGATGGTAAAAGAGAACAGATACTGATACATGTCTTGGCAAAGAAGTATAGAGTCCCTCAGCAGACAAAAGCTAAGATGGTGCCTAAGAAAACAATGCAGAGTCTGTTGAACCTGTGGGATCCTTTTGGATTCTTCAGTTTTACTGCATAACTTGTCTCATTCTGCTTAATGTGGTGTAAACTTTACCAGAAAGAGCCAGAAAATGATATGGAAAAGGGGACCATTGGAAATGGATGTTCCCGTAAGTGATAGTTGCCTTAATAAGCAACAGTATGTCCTTCACACTCTTCTTTTACTGGACAAATAGGTGACTATTGGTACAAAACAAAAGCTGGATTAAGAAAAGTAGCTGCATTTCTGTGTGATATTCAGTTAGTATGAAGATATTTTACTGTTTACAACTATTTAAAAAAAAGCACACTCTGTATTTTGTAGTCATACTTAGGTTACTTATTCTGACAATTTCAGTACAGCATGTTAGTCTCTTCTATAGGAGGGGTATGGTCTAGGATCTTGAAGATAAACCAACAATGCCACCAGGCAGGAAGGCAACCAGAAAAATTTATTCCACAAAAAGTTTTGTGGAATAAATTTTCCTGGTTGCCTTCCTGCCTGGTGGCTTTGTTGGTTTATCTAGTTTTAGACTTTGTTATTTAGGATCTAGAAGATATATGTGTATCAGTCTCTTCTATAGCAGGGGTATGGTCCAGGGTCTGGCATATACAAAATAGAACTTTATTATGTTAACAATTCTAGTAGAGAGGGTAAAGTCATTACTCTCTAAACTTAAACCTTGCTCACCATCTGTTGACAAGCTACCCTCTTACTTCCTGCAGATTGCCTCTGAACCTCTTGCCTATCCTGTAGCCAACCGATCCATTTCTGAATCCTATGTCCCCACTGTGTGGAAGAATTTCTTTACTCTACCCATTCACAAAGGGGGCAACTCCTCAGACATATCCAACTTCAGACCAATTGCCATACTCTCTCCATGCTCAAAAATCCTAGAGAAATGCATTCACAAGCAGGTAATGCATTACCTTCACCAGGAAAACCTTCTCACACCCACACAGCATGGTTTCCGTCCCAAGCATAGTACAACTACTGCACTCATATCATTCATCAACATAGTCTCCCTAGCTCGTGGTAACAATAAACTTGTCTCATGCCTATTCCTTGACCTTTCTAAAGCCTTTGACATTGTCTCTCACCCACTCCTTCTAGATAAACTCACTAACTTATATTTGTCTCCCCCTACTATCTCCTGGTTCTCCAGCTATCTCTCTAGCCACCAGCAATCAGTTAAATGGCTCTCTGTGCAATCCTCTCCTCTCACTGCACAAATGGGAGTCCCCCAAGGGTCCATACTTGGACCACTACTCTTTAATATTTTCACCAACTTGCTCTACTCCTCTTGTCCCCAGTCATCTCTTGCGCAATATGCTGATGACTCAACTGTTATAACCATTGCTGACAACCCAAATGACCTCCACTCAACTACCCAGGTGTCCTTCCACACCATTGAGACTTGGCTTAGTGATAACAAACTAATACTTAATCCAAAAAAAAACTAAGCTCCTACTCTTCCTCCCTAAAAACATCAACACATTCAAAAGTACAATTACCATCTTATCCTGCAACAACACTATCATGTCAGCTGAATCTAGTACTAAATTGCTAGGTGTTACAATAGATGATCAGCTTAAGTTTGATCTCCGTATTACTAACTCGGTAAAAAGAAATACTTAACTAACACTGCCCGAATAACTCTCTCCCAGGCTTTATTACTCCCAACACTCCTGTACAGCTGCCACATATTCACAGACCTAAATTCTACACTTATTTCCAAGCTTGAAACTACCTATAATAAGATTGCTAGATTTGCAGCTAACCAAACCTACAAGTCACACCACTGCTTAGCACTACAGCAATTAGACTGGCTAGAATTCCCTCAGCTGCTCCAACTATACAACTACAAATCATCCACTTTATCCTCTGTCTACCCTCCTTCTGCCCCAGCCTCTCCACTGTCATATCCAAATATTCCCCTGCTAGGACGCTACGCAGCTCAAATCGAGAATTATTAGACATATGCAAACCCAAAACCAAAATAGGCTGCCTTCTCTATAACTATAACCCAGCTACATCCTGGAACAAACTCCCCTTGGAAATAAAATCCCTCCAGCATAGCATTCAAATTAGCCACAAGGAAATACCTAAAAACAAAGTGGTCTTGCCACTGTAGCCAACCACCCTGAAACCACCATCCTTTTACCTGTTTCACCACCTCAATCTTAATGCATCTCTAACACTATTCCCCCGCCTCCTCTACCTCTTCCCTTCCTCTATCTCCAACCACTCTAAATTCTTAGTCTCAAAACAACCTACCTGTCTAGTGTCTCCTGTAATCTACCTCCCCTACATCTCCTACTAGCCATTCTTACTTTCCTTTCTTGTTTCCAAACTCCTATACAACTAGATCCTACCCACTTTAAATAAACATCTGCCTAACTATTAACTCATTTTGCTCTAAGCAGCTTAAATAATATTGTAACTAGTCACATTTTCTACTGCTAATTGTTTAAACCTTGTTTGTAACAACTCACATACTTGTCTGTCAATTGTTAATACTCTGTATAATTGAATTGCCTGAGGAGCTTTTATTCTCTCCAGGTCTCTGCTTGTAAGATCCTGTAGCTGATTGTTACTACTATGTTACTAAAATTTAATAAATTGTTTTCTAGTCCTGAGGAGCTTTTCTCACTGGGTCTTTGCTGAAAATGAGCCAAAAGCTCAGCCAGACTAACCCAGTTAACAAATGTAAAATAAGTAAAAAATAAAAATATAGTAAGTCAAAAGATTTGTTTCCATTGGTCCTATAATTAAAGATACAAAGATGCCATGTGGTAAATGTGTAATGTGGTAGCCTCTCTGTCCATCACATTTTTTGGCTGGTACCAAAAGAACTATGAGACCTCTGTACTGAAATTCACAGAATTTAGATTACAACTTGGTCAGTGTTTTTTTTTTTAAATTAATGTAGGAAGGCAGGATAAGGGATAGAGCAAAGAAAGGTGAACAAAAGAAGGGGTGGTGTACCTATATTTGAGCGATATGCAACAAAAAAATTAACAGACCAAGCATCTACTTTTGGTATTTTTTATTTTTGTACATAAAACATAATGGCACAGTATTTAAGGTACAGAGCTGCAACACTGAGTCTCAGATATCTGTAGCAGGTATTTTGAATCAGTATAGATCATATTATTTTACGATCCACCCTGTAGATCATACTATTTTAAGATCCACCCTAATAAGTTACAATGTAGTGTCTTCATTTGTGTCACTGCTGCAGTTATTAGCATGAATAAAAATCATTTGTTGTTAGCACCCTGACGTGGACAACAACACAAGTAAAATGATATTAACTTATGTGAGGTATCCTGATTCTTGGCTCCTCTTTATAAATCAAAACATTTTCAAGACAGTATGCTAAATGCTTGAACAAGTCCATCTTATGTAACAAAAAATAAGCTAATACTACTTTTTTGTTTTCTGGTCCCTTATTTGTTACTTAACCTTAAGCCTCTTACTTGTCACATGACCTCTCTAAAGCATGTTAATTCCCCTTTCACTGTCTAAGCTCCACATAACCAACGGGGAGGGGTTTCCTGTGTAGGAAAGAACAACCGCAGTTCACATCATAGGTTCATAGGTAAGTACTAGGCTATCTGCCCGAGGGCATCTATAAGCCTAGCCAGAATGTGTTGGCTTTTGCCACCCCCTTAGATTAGTTCCCTGTGCCTTTGTCCAGCAGAGCCATTAGTTCCCTGTGCCTCTGTCCAGCAGAGCCACTGCAGTGATCCCTGGAGTAAATTTTCTGTTTCCCATCCACTCGTCAAGGTTTCTCTTGAAGAGAGTTAGTGAGGGCTCTGCCTAATGTAGATTGGAATCCTATTCCAAAGCATGGGGGAGTCTCTGGGACAGGAATCTATCCCTCCTGCACGTCCTATTTATCGTTGTGGTGAGGTTTAGATCCCTAGAGTGTGTGGCTCTTGGGGATTTGTTTTTTTTTAGGTGAAGCATGTCCATCAATTCTGGGTTGGACATGGCCTTGCATGTCTGGCAGAGATCACCTCTGAGTAAACGGTATGCAACCGAGTACAGCTAGAGTTTCTTCAGTCGGGCTGCATAGGACATCTGTTTGAGGCCAGTAATCCTCTTGGTGAGGTACTTCTGTGGTCTTTCCGGCTGTCGCAGGTGTCTTGTAAGGTACATCCCAAATGGGGCATTATACTCTATGATGGGTCTGATGAGTGATGAGTAGAGGGGCACAATAACCTCTTTTGTTCTAGATGCGAACCCTTTTGTGATTAGGTTGGCCACATAGAAGGATTTTCTAACCACCTTGGCAATATGATTATCAAAGGAGAGGTTACTATCTACTTGGGCCACCAGATCCCTTATTACATTTTCTATATTTAGGGGACTACCAGGTATGCAGTAGTTCACGGGTACTTTGTTTTTTCCAAAGGGGATGACTATGCCCTTTTTGGCATTTAGCTTGAGGCCATGATTTTGACACCAGATATCCATCTCAGTGAGACCCTTCTAGAGATGTCTGTATCAGCCAGAGAGTCAATTATGGCCCCCAGTTTGCAGTCGTCTGTGAACTTGGTCAGCTATAGTCCTTCTGTGCTTGCCTGTACCTCTGAGAAATATATACTGAATAGAAGGAGTCCCAGGACTGAGCCCTGGGGGACGCCACTTGTAACTGGTTTAGAGTCGAACCTAGAGTCTGCAACTCTCACCGTGTTGGTTCTATCCATGAGCCAATTGGCAACCCACCTTGTGACGTAGGGGTTTATGCTCAGACTGGTGAGCTTGTCTATAATACCAGAATGGGGAATGGTGTTGAAAGCCTTTGCGAGGTCTAGGTAGGCTGTGTTGGCCTCCTTTCCCTTGTCTAAAGCCTTGGTAACTGTCTCAAAGAAGACCACAAGGTTTAGGTAGGGTCCAATGTTTGGAGGTTCCCAATGTCTCTGTTAATGAGTTCCATGATGATGAGCTCCACAGCCTTGCAGACCAGGCTAGTCAGGCTTATAGGGTGATAGTTCCTGTGTCTGTTGTGGCTCCACCTTTGTGGAGTGGGATAACTGTAGCTGTGCGTCACTCTATGGGTACATAGCCTGGAGAGAGGCTGAGTTTTAACAGTTTGTTTAGGTGAGGGGTTAGTTAATTTTGGAGCTCGTATAAGACACAGCCTGGGACACTGCCCAGTCCCATTGAAGCTGTATTTTTGGCTTTGGATAGGGCTGTTTTAACCTGCATGTCAGTGATTGCCGAGGCTCTACATTCTTCTGGTATAGTTATGGGCCCTTTAGGGGATGAGAGAGGGGTGAATTTTGCACTAAACCTGTCTGCCAGAATGTTGGCAATATCAGTCGGTTCAGTGTATTTTGTGCCATTCTGCACTAACTCAGAGCAGATTTGAGAGTTTCCAGTTAGGTTCTTGACATAGCTAAAGAACACTTTCTGGTTGTCTTTGGAGTCCTTGGCAATTTTTCTTTCGATGCTAGCCTTAGATGATTTTATGAGGGATCTTAGTTTCTTGCTGATACTGATCAGGGATGTCTTTCCTTCTTTGGATTTTACTCTTTTCTGTACTAGTTTCCTCCTTCTGTTGTATAGCTTGTTTATGCCAGGGGTCCACCAGACTGGTTTCCTTTTCTTGGAGGAGTGAGTCTTGGTTTTGCTTGGGATAGCACGATCCATGCATTCTTGCAGGTGCTCATAGAGTGCCTTTGTAAGGGATTCAGCAGCTTGGTCAGCTTTGTCCTTTAGCATGGAGGCTGTGAACCTTTCCACCTCAGTCTTAAGTAACGTGAAGTTTGCTTTTGCAGTGGAGGAAAGGTTAGATCCACGAATGCAGTAACCACCTGGGCCATCATATAAGAGAACTGGAACCTTTATACAGCCCAAACTTCCTTGAACAGGGGACATTTATGATGTACATTGAATATGAAAGTTAAGTGTGCATAAGGTGCATGCTATAACATACTTGTAATGTCTGTTAGCTTAATGCAGTGTATACAGCAAGCAGGCCCTGACCAGGCTATCTCCATTGTTCATTATTGGCCTCCACCAGGAGACACTCCTGTGTTGTGAAATCCCTTCACAAAAGACAAAGAGGTGGCATTAGCCACTCATTCTAGCTTTCCACCTTCTACAGGCTCTTTGGTTTTCAGGCTTCTAGTCATATCTGGGTCATTGGAAGTGCAGTCTATTACCTTGCCACTCTACCACCGGACTAAATACGGATCTTGTCAAAACTATTGATAATAAGCTGAAGAGGAATGATGGGAGACAGTCACTTTTTCTTTTGTGACTTGAGAACTTCTTTGCATTCCATGTATTCCATACATTTCTCCTCGATGGAAAAAATAGGAATAATGGCCCATTCTAGATGCATTTTTTATGCAGATTGTGAAATATCCAAGTTTGAATTTCTGCAGTGGCTGTAGTTATTCATTCTTCATAACAGAAAATACTTAGGTTGTTGAGACCTGAATGATAGATTTTTCTAGATCATAAGAGTTTAGTTGCAGGCTTCTAAGGTTCAGTTTCATTCACATGACTTTACTGGTTTTTGTATCTGCACAGCAGGCTCAACTCTGCAGCCAAAAAATGTTTGTAGCATACCTTTGGAGGCAAGATATATGCACAGGATTCTTAACCAAAAGATAAAAAAAAATCTTAGATTGGCTTATCGTCTTCTCAAAAATGTATGATGGAGTTTGCCCAGGAAGCCCCCAGTTAGCTTCCACATGGGGGTGGGGGGGGGTGGACACCGATGGTGCATTATTGCCTTCTTGTTGAAGGCAGTCTGGCCATTAGGTACTCAGTCCAGCTGCCTACAGTAATATCTGTTGTCTCAAAAAATGGCTTGCGCATTTTATGATTTTTCTCTCCCAGGATTCAGAACACAGTTACTTTTATTAATTTCCCTTATCACAAAAGGTAAAAAGTAGTATCTGGGCCTCTTTATGTCTCTGCCAGAGTAGAGGTTCAATGTAATACATTTTAAAGAGACAAAAATATTACAGTACTAAAAACGTTATTTCTCTTGTCTAGTACTGTTCTAAAAAAAAATATCATGTTTTCTAAACTGTAGGGAAAGGAATAGTTTCTAGTAGAAGCACCCTTCATTGAACTGACAGCTTATTCCCCGTGACATTGACCTGACAGCTGGTACATTACTTTTTGTGATAGGGTCATATCTTGCCTACCCAAAAGTTAAAACACTACTTCACTCTTAGAGAGATGAGAGCTGTAAATCCCCCCTCCAAAGGATCTTTCCCCTTGACCCCCCCCCTACCATTGTCCATTTGACCCATTTGTTTCTCTTCTCCTCTAGGTTCCTTACTAGGAGGGCTTAATTATCTCATTCATTCTCCCTAGAGATAGAGAGAGAGAGAGAGAGAAGAATCAGGCCGTTAGGAACAGACCAGTTTGTGGAATCCTCTGGCCTCTTCTCCTAATCTCCCTGAAGTCCTGTCCCCATAGTAACTCTCTTAATCTCCATGAATGCTTCTAGCCAATGGGAGCATACTTGGCAGCACACATGACCTCCTTGGCTATGCAGTGTAACTCTAAGCAGTATGTGCTCAGTAGTCTGTTGCTTTGCAAGTGCCACACTCAGTGCACCCTCTGGATTTCACCCAGGTGAAGGACAGGATCAACCTTCCTCCCCTCAGTATTGGTTCATAGGTTCATAGGTAGATACTAGGCTATTGGCCCTAGGGCCTATATAAGCCTAGCCAAAAGGTACCCTGGCTTTCGCCACCCAAGAAAATTATTTTCCTGTGCCACTGTCGAGCAGAGCCACAGAAGTGATCCCCGGGGTGAACTTCCTATCTCCCATCCAATCATCAAGATTTATCTTGAAGAGTGCTAATGAGGAGCTTTGTTTGATATAGATAGGTAGTCTGTTCCAGAGTAAGGGAAGTCTCTGGGACAGGAATCTATCCCTCCAGCATGTTCTGTTTATTGTGGTGACAAGGTTTAGGTTCCTAGAGCGTGTAGCTCGGAGGGATTGGGATTTCTTTAAGTGGAGCATGTCCAAAAGCTCTGGGTTTGACATAACTTTGTATGTTAGGCAGAGATCGCCTCTGAATATGCGATATACGATGGAGTAAAGCTGCAGTTTTTTGAGACGGTCTGCATAGGGCATCTGTTTGAGGCTGGTAATCCTCTTTGTGAGGTATTTCTGTGGCCTTTCCAGTTGTTGTAGATGACTCATGAGGTACATACCAAAAGGGGTGTTGTACTCTATAATGGGTCTAATGAGTAGAGGGGAACAATTACCTCTTTTTTCCTGGATGAAAAACCTTTTGTGATGAGGTATGCCACGTAGAAGATTTCCTGACTACTGTGGTGATGTGATTATCAAAGGAGAGACTACTGTCCATCTGTGTCCCAAGGTCTCTTATCACACTTTCGGTATTAAGTAGACTACCGCCTATGTGGTAGTTCATGGGTACAGAGTTTTTACCAAAAGGGATGACAATGCATTTTTTAGCATTGAGCTTGAGGCCATGGCTTTGACACCAGGCATCTGTTTTGGTGACGCCCTTTTGTAGGATGTCCACATCTTTTGGAGTTTTGATTATGGCTCCTAGTTTGCAGTCATCTGTGAACTTCATGAGCCAAGGACCTTCTGTGTTAGCCTGTACTTCAGAGAAGTAGATACCAAACAAAAGAGGACCCAAGACTGAACCCTGTGGTACTCCACTTGTCACTGGTCTGAAGTTGGCTTTGGAGTCTGCTACTTTCACAGTGTGGGGTCTGTCAATGAGCCAGCTGGCAACCTATCTTGTGACATAGGGATTTATACCTAGTTTAGTGAGTTTATCTATAATTCCAGAGTGGAGGATGGTGTTGAAAGCCTTGGCGAGATCTAGATAGGCAGTGTAAACCACCTTACCCTCATCTACGGCTTTGGTGACCACTTTAAAGAAGTCTATCAGGTTTAGGAGACATGATTGGCCTTTTACAAACCCGAACTGGGTAGGGTCCAGAGTTTGGAGATTACCAATGTCATTGTTTATAAGTGCCATGATGATACGTTCCATAGCCTTGCAGACCAGGCTTGTCAGGCTAATGGGGAGGTAGTTTCCGGGGTCTGTGGTGGCTTCCCCTTTGTGGAGTGGGATAACTGTCACCTTGCGCCATTCAGTGGGCACATAGCCTGAGGTGAGGCTATGATTGAACATGGTACTTAGGTGGGGTGCCAGTTCATTCTGTAGTTCATGTAGAATGCAGCCTGAGATGTTGTCAGGTCCCATGGATACTGTGTTCTTGGCTTTGGAGTGTGTTTTTTTTACCTGTGCAGTCGTGATTACAGGAACTTTGCATTCTTGCGGTATAGAGATGGGTCCTTTAGGGGATGAGAGGGTGGTAAAGTTAGCACTGAACCTATCTGCCAGGATGTTGGTAATATCAGTTGGTTCTGTATATTTAGTGCCATTGTGCTGTAACTCAGAGCAGATCTGAGTGTTGCCATTGAGATTCTTGACATAGCTATAGAATGCTTTGTGGTTGTCTTTAGAGTCAGTGTCGATTTCTGTTTTCATAACTAGCTTTGGAGGATTTTATGAGGGATCTCAGCTTCTTACTGAGGCTGACCAGGGAGTTCCTCCAATCATGGGATTTTACTCTTTTTTTGCAACAGTTTCTTTCTTCTGATGTAGAGTTTGTTTATGGCAGGGCACCACCAGATTGGCTTCCTTTTTTTGGAGGATAGCATATTGGTTCTGTTAGGGATTGCATGATCCATGCACTCGTGTAAGTGCTTATAAAGTGCATTTGTGTAGGATTCAGCAGTCATACCTCTATTGTCCATCAGCATGGGTGTCGTGAAGTTTGCCACTTCTGTCTTAAGAAGCGTGAAGTTAACTTTGGAGAAATTTTTACGGTGGTTTCCCTAATGAGGGGTGGGGGAGGGATGTGGATGACTAGGGGGATTAGCTTGTGGTCAGATCTGACCAACGAGGAATTGACCTCTGGTGTGGAGCACCGGTTGCCCATGTTGGTAATGACCAGGTCTAGGATATTGCTGCTCCTGGTGGGGGTGTGGATAAGTTGATCCAAGGCATTGGAATTTATGAATTCCAGAAAACGTTGAGCACAAGAGTTGGTACAAGAGTAGTTTTCCCAGTTAATGGTGGGGTAGTTGAAATCGCCCATTATTAGGGTGTTAGGTTGTACCTTAATATTTTCCAGTGTATCAAGAAATGAGGAGTGGGAATCCTGGGGCATGGTGGGGGATCTGTAGCAAGCTACAATTTGGATTGATGTCTTGCCCAGCTGAGTCATTGTCAGCCATTCACTACCATCCTCTCTGTCTAGGCCTTCCAGTGTCTGTGCCACTGATTGAAAATGACTCAGCTGGGATTCAATTAGAGATTTCTTTCTCTGCACCAAGACACCAGACACAGAGAGACAGATAGAGAGAGAGATATACTTTTTAGCTTGCAGCCATTCACTCTTCCAGTAAAGATAGAGGTACTCTCCAGATCAATACAGATGACAGTATTGACACATATTAATATTACAGATAAGAGCAACACATTTTTTTCACAACTGTGCAGTAAGTCCACTCAAATGTGATTTCCATCTCTTCTGTGAATATGTACTCTCCATTTCACTTCTCATAAAATGACAAAATCTCAGAAGACTAACACACCCCATTACCTTAGGAAAACAGGACCTACTTAATATAATAAGGGATAAAGGCAGAGTAATGGGGTGCTATCACAATCAAAGAATGTGGCCATACTGTTCCCATTTTTCCTTTCTCCAGGCATGCAAAGTACACTGTCATCAATATGGCAGTTACCCAAGTGTATGTGTACCCCACTGACAGCATGCACAGTGTTCCAGTTCTGTAGAGCCTCCCTGTTGTGGCATACTTTTGCTCCATCATGGGGTTACAAAGCAACATAAAAACTCTAAATAATGTCCTCCAGTTGAGCATGGCCTGTGTTTTTCATAGGTTCATAGGTGTGTACTAGGCTAATGGCCCTGGAGCCTTTACAGGCCTAGCCCATATAAGTACCCTGGCATCGTGCCACCCGACGTTAGTTCCCAGTGTCTCTATCAAGTAGAGCCACTGCAGTGATCCCCAGGGTGAACTTTGTATTTCCCATCCACTCATCAAGATTGCTCTGCTTGACATGTATGGGAAGTTCATTCCAGAGCATGGGCAGTCTCTGTGTTATGAACCTGCCTCCAGCATGTTCTGTTGATTGTGGTAATGAGGCTGAGGTCTCTGGAGCGTGTGGTGCAGAGGGATTTGGATTTCTTTAGATGTAGCATTTCTAACAGACCTGGGTCAGACATGGCTTTGTAAATCAAGCAAAGATCGCCACTTAGTAGACGATATGAGACAGAGAATAGCTGGAGGTTTTTGAGTCTGTCCATGTAGGACATGTGTTTAAGGCCTAGGATCCTCTTTGTGAGGTACTGTTGTGGCCTTTCCAGCTGTTGCATGTGTCTAGTGAGGTACATGCCAAATGGGGCATTATACTTGATGACTGGCCTAATGAGGGAAGAGTAGAGAGAGGTGATGACCTCTTTCTTCCTGGATGCAAAACCCTTAGTAATGAGATGTGCCACTTAGAAGGACTTTATGACCACAGTGGCAATGTGGTGGCTGAATGAGATGTTGTTGTCAACCTGTGCCCCCAGATTTCTTATAATGCCTTCAATGTTCAGTGGGCTCCCATTGATGTAGTAATTAATGGGATTTGAGTTTTTCCCAAAGGGGTTGACAACACATTTTTTGGAATTAAGCTTAAGGTCATGGTTTTGACATCAGTCATTGGTCTCAGGAGGCCTTTCTGTAGGATGTCTACATCACTTGGGGAGTTAATAATGACTCCAAGCTTACAGTCATCTGCGAACTTGGTCAGCCAGAGTCCCTCTGTGTTGGCCTGGACTTCTGAGAAGTAGATGCTCAACAGGAGGGGACCAATGACTGATCCCTGTGGGACTCTACTCGCGACTGGTTGGCAGTCTGACTTGGAGTCTGCTACTTTCACACTGTGGGTTCTATCTGTGAGCCAATTTGCAACCCACCTAGTGATATAGGGGTTAATGCTTAGTTTGGTGAGTTTATCAATGATTCTTGAGTGGGGAATGGTATCAAAGTCCTTGCCTAGATCAAGGTAGGCTGTATGAACTGCCTTGCCCTCATCCACAACTCTGGTGACTGACTCAAAGAAGTAACCAGGTTGAGCAGGCATGATCTATCTTTCACGAAACCAAATTGCATGGGATCTAGAGTTTGGAAATTCCCTATATCCTTGTTAATTAGGTCCATGAGGATGTGCTTCATAGCTTTATATATTAGACTCATCAGGCTAATGGGGTGATAATTCCCTGGGTCTATAGTCGCTCCCCCTTTATGGAGAGGGATGACTGTAGCAGTGTCCCATTTGGTAGGGACAAAGCCTGAGGCTGTGATTGAACTGGGCACACAGATGTGGTGCCAGTTCACTTTGTAGTTCATGTAGAACACATCCAGGGATATTGTCGGGTCCCATGGAAACTGTATTCTTGGCCTTGGACAATGCAGCTTTAACTTGTGCTGCAGTAATGCTGGGTGCCTGGCATTCCTCAGGTATTGTGATTGGTCCTTTAGGAGGGTAGAGAGGGGTAAAGTTGGCACTGAATCTGTCAGCCATTATGTTGGCAGTATCTGTTGGCTCAGTATAGGAGGTACCATTGTGCAGTAACTCAGAGCAAACCTTGGTACTCCCATGGAGATTCTTGATATAACTATAGAAGGTTTTGTGGTTGTTTTTAGTGTCTGCCACAATTCTGCTTTCATAGCTGGCTTTAGAGGTTTTGATGAGGGATCTCAACTTTTTGTTAAGGCTAATAAGGGAGTTCATAGGTTCATAAGTTGGTACTACGCTATCGGCCCTAGGGCCTATACAAGCCTAGCCATAACAATTCCCTGGCTATTTCTTCCCACACTATTTACTTCCCTGGACCCCTGTCTAGTAGGGCGACTGATGTGATCCCTGGGGTGAATTTCCTTTCTCCAATCCAATCATCAAGGTTCCTTTTGAAGAGGGCCAAAGAGGTGCTCTACTTGATATGTATGGGTAGTCTATTCCAGAGTCTGGGGAGTCTCTGGGTCAGGAGCTTATCCCTCCAGCATGTTTTGTTTATTGTGATAACAAGGTTTAGATCCCTGGAGCATGTGGCTCTGAGGGATTGGGATTTCTTTAAGTGTAGCATGTCCAACTGCTCTGGGTTTGACATGGCCTTGTATGTTAAGTAGAGATCACCTCTGAGTAGATGATATGCAACAGAGTATAGTTGGAGTTTTTTAAGGCGGTCAGCATAGGGCATCTGCTTTAGGCCTTTGATTCATTTAGTGAGGTATTTCTGCGGCCTTTCCAGTTGCTGAAGATGTCTTGAGATGTACATACCAAATGGGGTGTTGTATTCTATAATGGGTCTAATGAGGGATGAGTGCAGTGGGACAATGACCTCCTTTTTTCTGGATGAAAAGCCCTTAGTGATGAGATGTGCCACATAGAAGGATTTCCTGACTGTTGTGGCGATGTGGTTATCGAAGGTGAGACCACTGTCCACCTGTGTCCTTAAGTCTCTTATCACACTTTTGGTGTTTAGTGTACTGCCACCTATGTGTTAATTCACGGGTACATGTTTTTTTCCAAAGGGGATAACTATACATTTCTTGGCATTGAACTTAAGCCCATGGCTCTGGCACCAAGCATCTGTTTCTGTAAGGCCCTTTTGTAGAGTATCCACATCATTTGGGGATTCAATAATGGCTCCCAGTTTGCAGTCATCTGCAAACTTTGTTAGCCAGAGTCCCTTAGTGTTGGCCTGTACTTCAGAGAAGTAGATGCCAAACAAGAGCGGTCCCAGGACTGAACCCTGAGGTACTCCAGTTGTCACTTGTCTGGAGCTGGATTTGGAGTCGGTTACTTTAACAGTGTGGGTTCTGTCAGTAAGCCAGTTGGCAACCCATTGAGTGATGTAGGGATTAATGCCCAGCTTAGTAAATCTATCTATGATTCCAGAGTGAAGGATGGTGTCAAAGGCCTTGGCGAGGTCCAGATAGGCTGTATGAACCACCTTACCCTCGTCCACAGCTCTGGAGACTGATTCGAAGATGTCAATCAGGTTCAGGAGACAAGATCGGCCCTTCATGAACCTAAACTGGGTGGGGTCCAGTGTTTGAAGGTTGCCAATGTCTTTGTTTATAAGTTCCATGATAATACGTTCCATGGCCTTGCAGATCAGGCTCATCAGACTGATGAGGCTGTAGTTTCCGGGATCCAAGGTGGATCCCCCGTTGTGGAGTGGGATAACTGTAGCTGTGCCTGAGGTGTGGATATGATTAAACATGACACTTAGGTGAGGTGCCAGTTCACTTTGTAGTTTATGTAGTACACAGCCCAGGATGTCATCTGGTCCCATGGATGCTGTATACTTAACTTTGGAGAATGTTTTTTTTACCTATGTGGCCATTATTACCAGAATTTGGCAATCTTCTGGTATTGAGATGGGCCATTTAGGGGGTGAGAGGGGGGTGAAGTTGGCACTGAATTGACCTGCCAGGACATTGGCTATATCCTTGGGATCAGTATATTTAATGCCATTCTGTTGTAGCTCAGAACAGATCTGAGCATTGCCATTTAGATTCTTGACATAGTTATAGAATGCCTTGTGGTTGTCTTTGGAATGTTTGGCAATTTTATTTTCGTAGCTAGCTTTGGAGGATTTTATGAGGGATCTCAGCTTCTTACTGAGGCTGGTAAGGGAGTTTTTAGCATCCTGTGATTTTCCTCTTTTCTGCAATAGTTTCTTCCTTTTGGTGTAAAGTTTGTTTATGGCAGGGGACCACCAGATTGGCTTCCTTTTTTTGGAGGAGAGCATATTGGTTCTGTTTGGGATGGCACGATTCATGCATGAGTGGATTTGCTCGTACAGTGCCTTAGTGTAGGATTCAGCAGTTTAGTGTAGGGTGCAGCAGTTTTTCCAGTCTTGGGACTTCACCTTTTTCTGCAACAGTTTCTTCCTTCTATTGCAGAGTTTATTAATGGCAGGGGACCACCAGATTGGCTTCCTTTTTTTGGAGGAGAGATTCTTGTTTCTGTTGGGTATGGCTGGTTCCATGCATTTATGTACATGTCCATACAGTGCATTGGTGTATGACTCTACAGTCATGCATCTATTTTCCATTGACATGGGTGCTGTGAAGTTAGCCACCTGTGTTTTTAGGAGCCCAAAGTCAGCTTTGGAGAAGTTTTTCATGGTGGTTACCTTTGCAGGGGATGTGGGTGAGATGTGGATTTCCATGATGATTAGTTTGTGGTCAGCTCTAACCAGGGAGGACTTGACTATTGGTGTAGAGCAACAGTTGCCCATGTTAATAATAACCAGGTCAAGGATGTTGCTACCTCTAATGGGGGTAAGAATGAACTGGTCCAGGGCATTGGAATTGATGGATTCCAGGCAGTGTTGGGCCAGTGTATTGGTGCATGAGTAGTTTTCCCAGTTGATGGAGGGGTAGTTGAAGTCACCTAGTATAAGAGTGTTGAGTAGGACCCTAATAGTTTCCAGGGTGCTTAGGAAAGTGGAGTGAAAGTCTTGGGACATGGTTGGGGACCTATAGCAGGCTACAACCTAAATCGTGGTCTTACCCAATGTTAGTTGCACCTGAAGTATCTCAGATGCATTATGCTGGGCTACTAGTCTGGAGGTGTGCATATCCTTTATGAATATGGAGACACCACCGCCTTTGGAGCTTCGGTCTAAGTTCTGGGGCCGAAAGGTGTGGAATGAGTTATAGCCTGGTAGTGCAGGGGTGCTGTTTGCTGCTTTAAACCAGGTCTCTGTTACAGCACAAATGTCGTTCTCCATTTTTGCGGTATCATTCTGCCCCATGGTGGTGGTGCTGCAGTAGCGTTGTCGCCTCACAATAAGATGCTGTCCAATTCGATTCTCAGCTAGAGCGTCTTTTGCGTGGAGACATGCGTGAATGGGCGTACCTTCGTTGAAGGTTGTGCGTCAGTGCTGGTAACTCGGCACGTAAAAATCAACTACCAATCATTAGCGGACCAGAGTTCCGCTGTGGTGACCCGTAACCGGGAAAAGCCAAAAGAAACAACAACTGCAGTATCATTCTGGGCAACGGTAGGATGCTGCTCAGGGCTAGGGTTATACCTGTTTGGGCCACATAATCCGAGAGCTCCTCCATGTCTCTTTTCATGTAGTCCAGGGAGGTGCATCTCAGATCATTCATATCCACGTGGACAGTGACAGAGTCATACTTGTACTTGTTGTGGAGTGACCTGAGTGCATGTGTTATGTGTCGGATTCTGGTATCTGATAGACAGTTGACTGTTACCTTCTCCTTATTCAACCTAGTGAGTGGGACATCAGTGTGCCTCACTATCGAGTCACCCATAATTAGTGTATTGGGCAAGGTTTAACACTGAACAAGCTATGTTAAATATGTATATATATATATATATATATATATATATATATATATATATATATATATATTTTGCAGCCCAGAAAAGACATTTTCATTTCACAAGAGAATTACTGTCTTTTTCTTTAGTACAGACTTCCCCATAGTAGAAAAAAGAGCTAGTTATATATTTACTACAATTTGGCCATTGTGGTTTGTGCATGTTATTTCTTATTTCCCTGCTGCTGTTAGTAAGTCTTGAATAGACATTGCAGCATCTGGCTAATGGTGCCCTGTCTGCCACTCCTTATAAGCTTGTTTCTGCTCCTGTGTTGTGCGAGATACTATCAAGCTTAGCTGGCTCTATGCCCCGTAGTAATACTGTAGCACTACTCAGTTCCTTTTTCATGCTTTTTTTTACTTCGGAAAAGTTGATATCCAATACTTCTGTGGGCCAGATTCAATAACACCTATACTAAGTGTACACGATCTGTATTCCAGAACATCTCTACCACATTTTTTATTATTTCTAGTCACTCAGAAAGATTATCATGTAGTCTACACTTTGTAGTAACCTTTATGAATCCCCCTCAGTATTTAAAGCTACAAGAATATCAGTAGGAAAGCTAAAATTAGGAGGAAGAAGGTGTGAGTTATGCTTGTGTTATCTGTTCACTCAGACCAGTGTGAACTTAGGGTACACTTAATCTAGGCTTTATTGAATCATATAGAGTGTTTTTCCTGTCTGCTTTTATTGGAGGATTCATTCCGAATACAAACTTTATACAAATCAGAATTGCTATACTAAAGGTTCTGAACTAAATGCATATAATTAGCTGTGGAATTCAGGTAAATCTATATGCAAAGTTTTAAATACTGGCTGTGTTAAAGGTTACTGTTACAGGTTGCTTATCCAAAGTGTGAGACCCATAGCTAAGAATTCCATAAGCTTGAAAAATAAATTCCAGTTGCAAAGTAAGTGCAGCAAATATCAAAACATACTGCTGCTGCTACTGTAGTACCTGATATGGGGTGGGGTGGAGGGTGCCATCGATACCCTCTGTGCTTACATGTACTAATGCTGTAATTACTGTACCTCATAGTGGGAGATACGTTGAGGTGCTGCAACCTCTGAGTTTATATATATTATCCATATTCACACTTATACGTTTACTACTATGAGGATCTGAGTTACGACCTTTAGAATTTTAACAGGAATCCAGTGTTACATCTTGATTGAATGCCATGGGAGTCCAGGGCATCTGCATGTTACTTGAGCCATCCTAGTGGCTGGCTGATGGGGGGCAGGCAACCTCCACTTATTACATGTAGCAATATTAATGACTTACACAGTTTACCAACTGGATAGAGATTTAATTCTATCATTTAGTCATTACACTGAGAAAATTAATTGTGTGCTTGCGAACATCTAAGGTATTGTGTGTTTGTACTTAGGGGAAAGGAGACAAAAACAGTAGAGAAAAGTAAAATAATGGCGACTAAACAATGCGATGAATCAGCTATGTGGTTTTCAAAAATGTTTGCCGTAGAGGAACATAATGGACCAGGGGCAGGACACCACAAATAGCCAAGTGTCACATATTTTATATATACATTGCAGTGTCTTCAGGCTCCAAAACAAATTCTTCAGAAAGGGAGTGTAACTTGTACATCAGAGTGTGCATGTACCTTTAAGAAGCTTTTCAGTGAGCTAGCACATGTATATAAATACTGAGCATGTTCAAGCAAGACTGCCATTTTGTAGGGAGCTGCAGAGGTGTAGGCATGTATGTATATGTAGTAGTCTGTCAGTTTGTTAGATTGTTTATATTTTGCTGATATCAGTCCTGATGTGTTTGTATGTAATAAGGTATATAAATGAACACCTGAGCCTCTTCTTCTTAACTAGCTGCACAAGACGAGTGACATTGTGTTAGAATGGGATCCAAACTCAATACCATGAGGCAATCAGTTAAAGTTGGAGGAATATACAGGAGATTTAATAAGCTTACTGTTGAAGCTAAGTATACTGACAAATTCTTCAGAAAGGGAGTGTAACTGTAGTAAGCACCTTTCTTTTATTACTTTTTTATATTTAGTTAAATCTAGCATTAAGACAATGTCTGCTAAATCAGAATGTAAAACAATTATTGCTTGATGGTAGTAATGCTGTTGTGTGGTACAAAGTGTGAAGGAGAGCTGGCACAGATTTAAAAGTAACATTATAATTGCTGCAGAAAAGAGAACTGTTAAACCAAGCTCAGACCCTTCTTTCTTGCTGCAGGATACTGAACTTAAAGTAAGGGATTGGAGAGGAAGGCAGGATACTGAACTTAAAGCAAGGGATTGGACAGGAAGGCAGGATACTGGACTTAAAGTAAGGGATTGGAGAGGAAGGCAAGATACTGAACTTAAGAGATGGGAGAGGAAGGCAGGATACTGAACTTAAAGTAAGAGATCGGAGAGGAAGGCAGGATACTGAACTTAAAGTAAAGGATCAGAGAGCAAGGCAGGATACTGAACTTAAAGTAAGGGATCGGAGAGCAAGACAGGATACTGAACTTAAAGTAAGGGATCGGAGAGGAAAGCAGGATACTGAACTTAAAGTAAGGGATCGGAAAGGAAGGCAGGATACTGAACTTAAATTAAGGGATCGAAGAGGAAGGCAGGATACTGAACTTAAATTAAGGGATTGAAGAGGAAGGCAGGATATTGAACTTAAAGTAAGGGATTGAAGAGGAAGGCAGGATACTAAACTTAAGTAACGGATCGGAGAGGAAGGCAGGATACTGAACTTAAAGTAAGGGATCGAAGAGGAAGACAGGATATGGAACTTAAGTAAGGGATCGGAGAGGAAGGCAGGATACTGAACTTAAAGTAAGGGATTGGAGAGGAAGGCAGGATACTGAACTTAAATTATGGGATCGAAGAGGAAGGCAGGATATTGAACTTAAAGTAAGGGATGAGAGAGGAAGGCAGGATACTGAACTTAAAGTAAGGGTTCGGAGAAGAAGACAGGATACTGAATTTAAAGTAAGGGATCGAAGAGGAAGGCAGGATACTGAACTTAAAGTAAGGGATCGGAGAAGAATGCAAGATTCTGAACTTAAATTAAGGGATCGAAGAGGAAACAGGATACTAAACTTAAATTAAGGGATTGCAGATGAAGGCAGGATACTGAACTTAAATTAAGGGATTGAAGAGGAAGGCAGGATACTGAACTTAAAGTAAGGGATTGGAGAGGAAGGCAGGATACTGAACTTAAAGTCAGGGATCGGAAAAGAAGGCAGGATACTGAACCTAAATTATGGGATCGGAGACAAAGACAGGATACTGAACTTAAAGTAAGGGATCGGAGAAGAAGGCAGGATTCTGAACTTAAAGTAAGGGATTGGAGAGGAAGGCAGGATACTGAACTTAAATTAAGGGATCGGAGAGGAATGTAGGATACTGAACTTAAATTAAGGGATTGAAGAGGAAGGCAGGATACTGCACTAAAAGTAAGGGATCAGAGAGGAAGGCAGGATACTAAACTTAAAGTAAGGGATCGGAGAGGAAGGCAGGATACTGAACTTAAATTAATGGATTGGAGAGGAAGGCAGGATACTGAACTTAAATTAATGGATTGGAGAGGAAGGCAGGATACTGAACTGAAAATAATAGATGGAAGAGGAAGGCAGGATACTGAACTTAAAGTAAGGGATTGGAGAGGAAGGCAGGATACTGAACTTAAAGTAGGGAACATAGAGGAAGGCAGGATACTGAACTTAAAGGATCGGAGAGGAAGGCAGGGTACTGAACTTAAAATAAGGGATCGAGGAGGAAGGCAGGGTACTGAATTAAAGTAAGGGATGGGACAGGAAGGCAGGATACTGAAGTTAAAGTAAGGGATGGGAGAGGAAGGTAGTTTCACTTTCATACTCATCAGTATCATATTCCAACCATAACTTCATTTTACAAGCTCATTTGATAAAATTTGTTATATTACTGCATTATGACTCTCCATTGTGCCACATTTCAGCAGATTAAACCATTCGTTAGTGAAATCATTCTGATTTTAAAACAAAAGGAAACAACACATTACTTTGGTCTGAATAAAGAAATGAAGTCTGAATGACACTGAACAGTGTTAATAATTGTATGATTATTTACATTAATCATACCAGTATATTAACTTTTATTCTATAACTCAAAAGGACACATGAAGCAATGCTTACTAAGATGTAATAATGTTTGAAAATGTAAAATAAATCTGAAAGGTGTATAAAGCACAATAGCAAAATTCATTGATTGCATTACAGTTTTTCCCACACTAATGTTTTAGGCATGAGGATGAGACATGTTGCCAGTAGTTGCTCTATCACTCAGCCAAACATTTTCATTTTCTGGTCCAGTGACAGTAGGGATATCAATCACTTTCATGGCTGGGATCACAAAACTGCCTTGTGGTGTGAGGCAGCTGGGAAGACTGCCTATATGAGCATGTGCTACTAGCGTACACATGTACACACACACACACACACACACACACACACACACACACACACCCATGCACACGCACACACACTATCACCCCCCCCCCCGTTAAACAGACTATTGTGTTCAAGAAGTCACCATTAACTTTTCTTGGGGATGGTAGCCTTGTGTACAATGTTTTTCTCGCCTATAAAAGGATAGTCATGTTTGCACTTCCAAATCCAGTAACTCATAAGGAAAATGGGGGTCAGTTCAGGAGAAAAGGAACAGGATTACTTAACAACTCTTCTACAAAATGGATAAAAAAATAGCAAAATATACATTTGTATGTGTAAATCATGCAAAAGTGCAGCAAATGAGACTGGAACACTGGAAATATACACAGAATATAGAACAGAGGAAGCTATCATCCTTTGAAACAGGTGGATGAGAACCCAGATAGAGTACTGTCAAGTTCAGAGTGGTGATGAAAGTGGTACAAGGTTAGAAGCCATATGAAATGGGACAAAGAGATGGGGGGAATTAAATCAGCTCAACAAAAATGTACATGACTTAAGGGTGAAAACAGAAACATTCAGTTACCTCAAAGACTTCAAAGCTAAAATGTCTAGAAATGTGAAATCTTTTAGAAAATTTGTTACATAAAAAAGGGAGAACAGTATGAATCATGGAGACAAGGTAAATTGCAGATAATGGGAAGAAACTGTTTTTCATGGACAATGTTGCAGAGTTAGAGAATTCAAGAAAACAGGGAAGATCTGAATTACAGTTATTTAAAACAAGAAACTGTGGTGATTGGACCCATGGCTTATCCAGAAGGAAAGAAGGAAAAATGCTAAAATCTAAGTGCGCTAAGCTGTCTCAATGGCTAATTTCTGCATTCCTTTGTTCAAAATTGTGTGAAACTGTAGTTGGCATCTGTTTCACACTAGGGTCACTTAGCACAGCTAGTGCTAGTGGGTTAGTGGCCATTTGTTCCACAAGTGCCTCGTAATGATTTAGTGCATGACATGGCATTACTACCTTCCTGCAGTACTTTTATTCTGTTCTTAGTCACACAGGTGTGTGTGTGTGTGTGTGTGTGTGTGTGTGTGTGTGTATGTGTGCTTGCGCGTGTGCATGTGTGCATCTGTTTTATTTCATTTTGTATTAGAATTTTTGAATTAAAAAGTTAATATGGTCATGATATGGTAAACTATATTAAACGTAGTCTATTTTGCTAAACTGCTAAATGATATTTGTTTTATTTTAATATGCTGGTCGTTACTGAAAAACAAAACTATTATTCACTTGTGGTGTTCAGTATGATATTTTCCAAAACAAGTCACATTTTTGCAACATTTATAAAGAATTACTCATCCACGATACCTTCTCTCTTGCCTGTGATTGTGTGCTTGTTATCCATTTGGCTGTGGAGAACAGGAACCAAATGAGAGGGCAAGTGACTTGGATCACATGGTGAGTAGGTTTGTTGCCTTATCAGGTTTATGTTAATAGCACTCTAGTCCCTAAATGGAGCACTTTTTTCATGTTATAGCCTATCCAAAGGGGTGGGGGTGGGGGTGGGGAATGGAGAGGCAAAGTCAAATTAGAGTTTGACTCTAACCAGATGCCTGAAACTGGCACTGTAATAGAACAAAAGTCCAGTGTTTAACAAGCCAATAATAGTTAAAGCAGATGTTTAAGCAGTTCAAAGTCTGCATGGTTTTACCTCTCAACCTCTTATCACAAAAAGTTTGGAAAAAGCCAAAAATAATGGGGGAGCAAAAATATACAAAGAGGAACAAATTCTAAATATTACAAACTTAGAAAGTTGATAAAATAAGTTTCGCATTAGCATGAATTTTCTGAAGTATATGAAGTCTGAAACTCAAATGTCTGTCATTATTTAATGAGCCACTGATGTGCCAGAAAACCACACATTTTATGAAAAACAGACCAAAAATATGAGGCAAGAGTCTAAACATTCTGCAAAAATCTGGACAGCTGTGAGGTATGTATATGGTACTCGGAAATGGAAACTTGTTTGATGCTGTTCATGAAAACATAAAACTGCACCAGAAGAGTCTGAGCCACAGATTTAATATGAAGATATGCTCTATATCAGTATTGAACCACTGACATGATATGGAGATGTGCTCTGTTTCAGTATTGAACCACTGCCTTAATATGGAGATGTGCTCTGTGTCAGTATTGAGCCACTGAAGTAATATGGAGATGTGCTCTGTGTCAGTACTGAACCACTGACTTAATATGGAGATGTGCTCTGTGCCAGTATTGAACCACTGACTTAATATGGAGACGTGCTCTGTGTCAGTATTGAGCCACTGATGTAATATGGAGATGTGCTCTGTTTCAGTACTGAACCACTGACTTAATATAGAGACGTGCTCTGTGTCAGTATTGAGCCACTGATGTAATATGGAGATGTGCTCTGTGTCAGTACTGAACCACTGACTTAATATAGAGACGTGCTCTGTGTCAGTATTGAGCCACTGATGTAATATGGAGATGTGCTCTGTTTCAGTACTGAACCTCTGACTTAATATGGAGATGTGCTCTGTGCCAGTATTGAACCACTGACTTAATATGGAGATGTGCTCTGTGTCAGGATTGAGCCACTGAAGTAATATGGAGATGTGCTCTGTGTCAATACTGAACTACTGACTTAATATAGAGACGTGCTCTGTGTCAGTATTGAGCCACTGATGTAATATGGAGATGTGCTCTGTTTCAGTACTGAACCACTGACTTAATTTAGAGACATGCTCTGTGTCAGTATTGAGCCACTGATGTAATATGGAGATGTGCTCTGTTTCAGTACTGAACCACTGACTTAATATGGAGATGTGCTCTGTGCCAGTATTGAACCACTGACTTAATATGGAGATGTGCTCTGTGTCAGGATTGAGCCACTGACATGGAGATGTGCTGTGTGCCAGTATTGAACCACTGACATGCCACTAACTTAATATGCAGGCGTGTTCTCTGTCAGTATTGAACCACTGACTTAATATGGAGATGTGCTCTGTGTCAGTATTTCTTCTCGAGTCATTCCTACGTTTTCACCAGACTGGAAGAAACATGAGAATAACAAATGTCAATGCACAGTATCAAATATGCATGTGTAGCTTTATTCACAGACTCATAATTGGACCTTGATGCTGGCATGTGTACAGTGACTTCTGACTTTATCTGATGTGAGCAGTTCCACACTGTTACACATTGTGAGTAATTTTATTACCTATTTTCATTCCATTTTCTGTTTCTTTTTTAAATCTCAGTATATCTGACTTTTGATGCCAGGATGTAACATCCCACATTTTACATTATGACTGCAGAATATAACTTTGTATTAATTTGTTATACCTATTTAACAGTAGATTTTTTTAGTGATTTATACTATTAAGATAATTTAGTAGTAACTCCTCTTCAGAAGTGAGTAATGTAGGGTTTACCTAAGGCTGGTTTCCTTTGATCATATTTGTGAAACTGGACTGACCAAACAAATCCATCTCTGGATAAATCCTGCATTACGCAAACCCAAATGAAAGGTATTGCTATTAAGCAGTACCATTATTTAAAAAAGAAAATGTTACAGTTGCAAAATAGTGGCACATTATAACATAACTTCCTTCATTTTCTGTCTTCTGTCGTACAGAGTAGTGCCTATGGTGTCTTGGTGATGTACTATGCATATCCCTGTATACATACATGATGATGTATGCAGAGCACATCACTGCTTTACTGCAGTTGCTGACACTTTTTTGCTCCCCAGCACTCTGCCACTGAAATACCCTCATCACCTATTAGCACATTTCATTCCTCTCTCACACCCTTCTATTTGCAAGGATGGCTCAGGCTGAATCCTACTATGGCACTGTAGGTAGGTCTTAACTCTCCAGGGAGAGAACAATTGTTCTGTCTGTTGCCTCTGAGACTGTCAAATTGCCTCCCTTCACCTCCTTATTTACTCAGGCAGGGGTCTGGCCAAATTCTGCAGGTGGGTCCTGCCTCTTCAGTAAGAGAGGAACCTTGTAGTCATTCTTCCTGTAAGAACTGACATTCCCTGTAAGAGAGGTGATAGCCATGGGTCAGGTATCATATAAATGACTAAGGGAAGGGATTATGGGGACCTGCAAGGGAAGGGAACCCTAACTGGGCACAGTTAGGATGACATTACAAGCATCACTGTCCATGTTGTCAGCTTGCTCGTGCCCCCCCCCCCCCCCCGGCCATCATGTGCTAATCTATCTCTATCAGGAAATCATGCTTCCGTTAGGGTGTTCTCCAGCATTAGACAGAGTCCCAACCTTTTTCCACTTTACAGATGAGCTAAAATAAGTAATTCAATCCCACCAATAGCTCCACCAACTCCTGAGCTGCTATTAAACATGGATTGTGTGGGTGACTGTCAGGGCTCCATTTCTCTATGCCACAGAGCTGAGACCACAATTTATTTTTAAAGGGAGATGAGCACACAGGCAATACATATGGCGTGGGCATGAATCTCACAGTCTTCCAAAGAATGATTATACTCTACTTAAGCAGTTTTAAAAAGGTGTGTATATATATATATATATATATATATATATATATATATATATATATATATTTGTGTGTGTGTGTATCAGTAAACTGTGAACACTCACAGCAAACATAAAGTGATCATGTTGCACTGAATTGTAAAATGATGAACATCAAAAAAGCAAAACTGATTTTTTTGTAGGGGCAAGCCCCCTGAACCCCCTGCTAATTATATATAGTAGCTCTGAGATTGCACATCATCAGGCTAAGGGCAAATTGTCTTACCTGTTGCAATGCAATCCAATACAAAAGGCTGCCAGCAGAAGCTCCATTTAACAGAACATTCACTCATATGAGCATTTACTTTATATATATATATATATATATATATATATATATATATATATATATATATATATATATATATATATACACACACACACACACATATATCTATGAGTTCTGTTCAAGTGATTGAGTGTTTATGAGTGGTGAAAAATATCAGCAAAAGTGGTCAAAAATGTAAAGATTTCAAATTGCCAGTCTTTTCATGTGCCAGATCATGGAACAGCAAAGATAGGAATTTCCCTTTCCCCGCTGTAGTCTAATTTCTGAGTTGCTATATTTAAGTAGTGGGGAGAGGAATTGCCCTCCTGCAAAAAAAAAAAAAAAAAGTTTTGAATTTGTTCAGTTTGTTTTGTATTTATTTCAAATATTTCTTTTTTAATTACTTTTTTGAGTACTTCATATTCAAACTTTTGTTTTCAAGCAGTTGACACAGGTTCACATGCTCACTCACACAACACACACACACACACACACACACACACACACACACACTGGTGGCCGTATTATTAATGCTGTTAGAGCAGCAGTAATAGTTTAAACCAGACTTCTGGTAAATGCTTGGTTTGCAATGAGTATGCTCAGGTGAATGACCAGTCATTATTCCTGTTTTTAAATACTTACTGTTTTATATTGTATAATGAAGTTTTTACCCTTTGCTTATGCTTGGCAAGGAATAGACACTGCTAAACTCTCAAGTCACAAGTCATGTTTTCAGTCATTTTTACAGTCAGTATTTTGAAACATTTTAAAGAAAATTATACAAAATGGTCTACCTCTCTACCTTCACTGAGATAAACATCAGAAGGCAATAGAAAACCATGAACAGATGTAAACTTCTCAACTAGCATTTTATTTACAACTGTAAATAAATCTTCAAACATAAATAGCATAAATAAAACCCACTTGTGGAGTTCAAAGTCACAACAAGCTGCAAGTTTTCCCCTCTTTTATCAGCTTCACTGGTACAACTCTTGCTGTTTGTGAAGAAACATCTGTCTTCAGTTTTGGCAGAACGGATCTGCTTTTCCTACTGCAGAGGCTTACTAAAGTAATAGTGAGATTTCCCAGTGTTGCACATATAAAAAAGCCTCATGCTGAGAAGAGAGGTGATTAAAATTGTACAACTGTTCATTTAGGAAACATTAAAGCATTTAACAACTGAGTAAAACTTTGTCTCTGTATCTTTTACTTAACGAATTCTATAAAACAGAGAGAGAAGAGGGTATTAAAAAAATGTGGTGTGGGCAGAAGGTAAGGGTTCAAAAATTGCTGATGCGCACAGATTCTAGCTATTACATGAAAATCTGTTTATTTACATAAACAGAAAGTGGAAACAACACTATTCACTATATTATTCATTTTGTTCAATGAATAGTACACAGCCAGATTCCATAAAATCCCTGCCATACTATTACATACATTCCAGATCATGTCAGTAACTTACATTTATTTATGCTTTCTGCCTAGATGTATTAAAAAACGTTCTTATCCCAAGGTAAACTGCAGATAAATGTCAGGTTCCAAACCAACTATTATTATAAAAACACAGAGTAAGCTCTTTTCCTCTTTCATACAAAGACTTCATTAGACTAACAATAAAACTGATTAAATTCAATAAATATTGTTATGTAAGTTAAGTGGCAATTGTCACATACCCTTCAGTGCTTTATATATTTTGGCTTCAACTTGTGCATAATATTGACCACGTCACTGAATCCTGGCTTTACGTATACATTAAGATGCACCTGCTAATCAAATTAATGTCTTGCATATTTTCCACACCACCACCTCTCATTCACATTTAGACAATCTGCATCATAAAAATAAAATTCTTTAAAACCTGCACATACACCTTAAAGCTTAAATAACTGCCTAGATCTAGTGAGTATGAGTGAGGGAAAGTGAGGCCTTTCCTCCACCGATGAATGACAGAGCTTTGCCCCTCCCCGAATGGATCACAACACAGGATTTGAGTAGTATATATCACAGCTTCCTTACTAAGACAGTCGCCGTGTTCAGGAATGAGACTGTACATTGTCCATATACTGCCCCTTTGAGAGGTTTAGGAAATTACCCACCAAATCCATGAAAAAGAACCATGATGAGAAGGAAGATGCTATTAAAAATAAATATGATGCTTGTACTACAACTTATCCAGGGCTAATGCTGTCATGCAGGAGAGACCATGTTTGAAGAAGGCATAGCAAAAATAAACAGGAAAGTAATGAGTCATATTATCAGTGAAAATCTGTTTCCACTCTGCACAAAATGGAGAATACTAAAGCAAAACCTAGTCGCTTCTTGAATTTGTTTCCACTACCACACCCAGCTAGTCAGTAATCCATGCTTCTTTAGTAGGGCTTGCCGTTAATGAAGCGACTGAACATTGTAAATGCAGCTTTAGGGTTGTCTGCAGGGACCATGTGTCCAGCTCCCTACAAAGTAAACAGTAGAAAAATTCATGAGCTTCTTGGTAGGATGACATGCTCTCACAAAACTCAGAAGCTACATTAAACTATAAAAAATGCAAAACTTTCTGACTAAAATTATACAGATACATGCACAAACATGAATGCATATGGTGTAAATACACTTCACAAATATTCAATTCCTTAAGTATTGTCCCCTTGCTAAAAAACACCAAAATACAAAATGCTGCTAGCCATTTTCCATGGGAAATCAAAGCTGGTGCAATTTATTTGTGTGTACCTGCAATGATTCCTTCTTTTTTTGAGGTTTCTCCTTTCTTCGTGTTTATGACACCATAGAGTTGGTATGTAAGGCTTGCACTCTTCATGGGGTGTGCAGGGAGCTTGCTTCCCCACAAAAAAAAAAATGCTTACAGTTTCATTTTTATTATTTTTTTTGTTCTTGTGTTTTTTTTATATATATTTGTGCAGAGCAGTAGTTAGCTCACGTGTTGCTTGTTTCTGCTTCCCAATCTAATGTGTTGATAACAATTGTTTACCAAATGTGACCATATATCACTTTTTTGGCATTTCAGTTTAGTCCTTTTTTAGCACACCATTGGTTTGTAAGGATTATCATTATAGCAAATTTTGTATTATGGGGAGAATAGACAGTGACGCTCAGCTTACAATCAGTGGCAAACTTAGGTTTGGAGGTCAGAGAAGTATATGCCAAAAGGATGGGTCCAAATAATGAGCCCTGAGGTACACCACTAGATTCCTTTTTACTTGAGATGGCACCTGACTCCTTAACTATGTAGGATTTATACTTACAGAAACCACAATGATACAGCATCTCTCTTTATACTGTGATGCTCCCTGCACTTTCTCAAAGTTAGGGATGTTAGGGATAATTTTGATTGGCTTCTCCTATCAGCTGCTTTCCTCACAGAAACACCCTCCAGACTGCCTTACTTCTTTCTTCTGATAATTTCTTCTAGAGTCCTCCCAGAATTCTCAGTTCTACAACTTAGGGTACAGCCAGTCTCCCACTTACAGTAGTTCAAGATCTTGTCACCTTGGTCAACAACTCCCACTCATTTGATCATCGTTTCATATCATTAACCAGGAAATCCTTGTACCTAGCACAACTGATATCTAAAGGCATCTCATCTATGTCAAAGAAGTTATTATTCCACTGTACTCAGCACTGATTAGGCCAAATATAGACTAGAGTAACTCCTTCAGAATGTACCTATCTAGACATACCATTCAGTTAGAAAGGCCACAGAGGTTTGTAACAAAAAGGATTACTGGTTTAAAGACCCTTGACTACATGTGTATTGCATTCCATGCCATTAAGGACCCAGCCTCCTTGATCTCTTGCATCTAAAGAAGGCAAACAGCTCCATAAACATTTGAACTAAGGATTTAAATCTCCACCATTATATGAATAAAACACAACAGAGAAAGAAGTCTATAATCCATTTACTCCATCTCTGAAAGCATTTGCCCTTACATATTAACAGAGTGACACTCTTACATTCTTCATGAATGGACAAACCAGACATGACCTGCTTTGCTCTGGCATAAGTATGAGGTACTTCATAAAGGTGGCAATTGTCAGGGTGCACACAGTCTCCCAATTTCCTAACCTTGTAATTCCTGTGATACTATGAACTGTGTGAAGTGATTTCCCTAGGTCAGGTTGAATTATGTAAAGCTTACAGAGTACTGACTTTTACCAAGTAAAGAATTTTGTTTGAAAATAAGGGATGAATTCATAGTCACTGCAGTTATGTGTGGTGGGAATTTGTGTTACCTGCTTTCCACGGACTGTTGGCAAAAAACAAATTGCAGTAAAATATGACAGACTTAAATGTATTGACATAAACTGGGGCTAATTTATGAAGCTCCTATGCAAATGAAGGTCAGCTGACCTGACGTCTAAGAATCGCACCATTGCATAAGTGTGTATCCATTTCAGTAGGCATAAAATGACTTTGGCTTTTCATGGGTTAATGCTTCAGCTTATAGCAGTTCTCAAGCACAGCAAACTATGACATACTTTTGAGATATATTTGTAGTATATTAGCAGTTAATAGAACATTACTTTAATCTACTACTGTATCCCTAAGACCCATACAGCACGTTACAAAGCAATATCAATGACTTTCTTGAAAGGGGGCGCAAAAATAAATAATAAATAAATAAAAATTTATTAATGAACTGCCTCCACATCATTAAGAATGTCTGCATCATTAAAACAGATTACATTACAAACCTTAAGGCCATGCTATCATAACTGCATCGATTAGCCAAAAAAAAGAGAAAGAAAGAAAGAAATCCTGAGAGCAGTTTGAGTAGATTCATGTGCACAGAAATGCCACACCATTCTTTCAAATCCCGAAGCCCATAACACTGAACGTCAGAATGTCGAGACAAAAATGACAACCATGATTTTTCCCAGGGCAAGGAAACACTTGTGCATCACATAACTAAACCATACTGGCCTATGTAAAAAACACCTAGGAATTATCCTCCACATTCCAAGGTCTCTCACAACATCATTTTTTAGAGGGGTGTTTACACTATAAAATGAGATTTTGAATCATTTACCAAATTTAACAGTATTGCTCTTTTTAGCATTTAGTTTTAGTCCATTTTGTTTCTGTGCACCAGTTATTTATTTATTGCTTTTGTTTACTGAGAAAATCTGACTGAGCAGAGGACCCGTTTTCAGTGGAGGCTCCAATGTACAAACAACAGTAATAGACAGAGTAACACTAACATTTGAAAGGCAATAATATACAGTAGTGTTTGCAACATTTTTCAAAAGATGGAGAACTGCATTTCAAATTTAATTAAGTATGCGGACAAAACTACTGCTGCTACTTTCAAGTACCTCTTACAAGAGGTACAGCGGTGAGAGAACTAGAGTTGAGAAATGGAAGAGAAGGGTAGCTGATGGTGAAGGACTAAAACAAAAAGGGGGACGAGAGTACTTACAGTACAGGTAAGATGTGGATAGGGGCTGAAGGGCAGTGATGCCTTAATCTGCTGCACCACATTTGCACAGCTAGGAGCCAAGTATGTGAGACCTTAGCTGTAGTTTGAACAACTTACTGAGCAGTCTTGCCTTACTGATGCTGGGGGAGGGTGCTGTTCCAGGCTCTTGACACTTGATGGGAGTTGAGGGAACAGTCCAGAGAGTTATTAGGTTTTGATATATTTAGGAGGGCTTTGCAGAAGAGGGTAAGCTTTTGGGTGGGTTGTATGGTTGTACAAGGCTATCTAGAGATGGGCAGTCATTTGATATGTTTATTAGATTGTTTAATAGAATGTGGACAATAGGGAGTTGGAATTATGTTAATTGGTGAGGTAGTTCAAGCCACCGCAGGTATCTAAGGGCCAAACAGTGATGTGATCTATGGGGGAGGTTGGGTGCAAAGGTTGTGACCTTGCTGCAACACTGCTTGACTTTAATTGAGTTAGTTGGATGTTTGCCACTACTGGTGTTGCTTAGAGGAGAGGAGGTGGGAGGAGAACCGTGGTAATATGATATCATGCAGTATAGAGGAGGTAGGAGGAGAATAGTGGTAATATGATACCGTGCAGTGTAGAGGAGGCGGGAGGAGAATAGTGGTAATATGATATCATGCAGTGTAGAGGAGGTGGAAGGAGAATAGTAATATGATATCGTGCAGTGTAGAGGAGGCAGGAGGAGAATAGTGGTAATATGATATTGTGCAGTGTAGAGGAGGTGGGAGGAGAATAGTGGTAATATGATATCATGCAGTGTAGAGGAGGTAGGAGGAGAATAGTGGTAATATGATATCGTGCAGTGTAGAGGCGGTGGGAAGAGAATAATGGTAATATGATATCATGCAGTGTAGAGGAGGTGGAAGGAGAATAGTGGTAATATGATATCATGCAGTGTAGAGGAGGCAAGAGGAGAATAGTGGTAATATGATATTGTGCAGTGTAGATAGCGAGGGTGTTGCCCTATAGAAACTGCTTAGTTTTTGGTGTTATATTTTGCACTGCATGTTGAATGGGGAAGTCAGACTTTAGGTCTTCATCTACGTAAACTCCTAGTAATTAGGTTTGTGTGACAAGTTCCGTTTTGGTACTGTTGGAAGCCGTAATTGCAAAGGATGTTTTACTTATTATCATATGAGTTCAGGTTGTAGCTTCTGCATGTCAGAATGGGATTTGAGGATGACAGCCAATTTACAAGCATGTTAAAAACTAGGCTAAAAGGTTTTTCATTTAGAGATCAGTGAAGTATATGCTGAATATGAGAGTTCCTAGGATAGATTCTTGAGGATCTCTACTGGTTACCTTCATGCTGTCTGGGGATGCCACCTTCCCTATGTGGGTTCTGTCCAACAGCCAATTTGCTATTCACCTTACTAAAGCGCTTAATTTGGAACATATTTAGCTTGTTAATTATGCCACCATGTGGTATGGTATCAAATGCTTTGGTGAGGTCAAGGTATACTGTATGAACAGCATGACCTCTATATATGGCTCATGTTACCTTCTCAAACAAGATTAGCAGATTCATTAGACAGGATCTACTCTTAGCAAAGTCAAACTGTTGGGGATCACGTCTAACTAAGATTTTAATATCTTAGCTTATCAGGTCAGTTATGACCCTTTCCATGGTCTTACAGATGAGGCTTGTCAGCTAATGGGTCACTGTCTTCTGGAATCTGTGGTGGGGCTGGCCTTGTGAAGTGGCATCACATTGCTGTGCACAATACCTCGGGGACAACCTCACGGGCAACACCAGTGGCTAAGCTCAGGTTGAATAGCTGGAAGAGCAGGTCCTATGAAGGAAGTATCTTTTTTTATTTTGGAAAGTACCTTTAGCAAGTGGTATTTTGTAATGGTAGCGGGTATAAGATCCTTTGTATATGTAGGCTTTATGTAGCTGTCTCAGTCGGGGTGAAATTTTCACTGGCTTTGTAAGTTAATATATTCACGATATTTACTGGATCCAAGTAGGAGGTGGTATTTTAAAGATGTTCAGAGCAATGTTAGGTGTTATTTCTTAATTTTTTTATGTACATAAAGAAACGATTTGTAATTATCCTTAGCTTCTGATCCTGGTCTAAGTTCATGGGATGCCTTTGTCTTCCAGATGCTATGTTTCAGTTCCTTCAATGTTTTTTTTATGTTGATTTTGTTTAACATCAACTATATATATATTACAAGCAATATATAAATAATTTTACAAGCAGCATTTTTCAATTTGTTCTAACAAAGCATTTCTAAGCAAATTTTTGAATGAATAAATGAATGAATGAATAGATAAATGAATGGGCAGGTTAAACAATCATTAAATTCATGATTGTATATTTGTGTTCCTTTAAAATAAGTCAATGGTATATATCCATCAAGAAGTACCATCAGAGATGAAACTTCAAATGGATGGTCAAATGACCAAAGGTTAGCATACCTGCTTAGTTTTCCTAGTCTGTGGTTCATATCCATCCTCATAAAAGCATTGTACCTTGCAAACATACTTACAAAATTGAAAACTTGACCTGTGGATGCTGGGCACGGTACTGCAAAGTTCACTTGTAAAAAAATAATGCTGTCAGGAAGGTTGTTTAGATGATCAGATGCATGGGTAACCCATATCAGAGGAATGAGAGGAGATGTAGAGACAGGGCTTGAGAGTCTGTAGGGGCAACCTTACCCAGATGTTGGAATGTACAGCTATTCTGCTAAATTGTATAGCCTGTGAGTTTCACTCAGAATGGCGGGTATGTTCTGCTGCAGAGGTAGGACACTAAAGTGATATAGAAGATGTATGATGCCCAGCACCTCAAGGGTTGAACAGTATAACAGAAGATCAGTACAATGAACAGATGAATGTAAATAGAGTCTGACAGCCAGAAATCAAGAACAAGAAAGGCAAATAACTTCATAAACATTCATTTATGAGCTCATTCATTCATGAGCTGCAGCCTAGCCGAGCAACTCAACAGGTGCAAGGCAGATAAACTAGTCCTGGATAGTGCACCAGTCTGTTGCAGGAGATTAACATTCACACACATCATGTACACCTATGGACATGCTGGAAGATCATCAGATCACCTGAAGGAAAGAAAATGCAACAAAAAGAAAGATTAATCCTGAGGCATCATTTGTAAAACTCTGCCCTATCATTCCATGAATCTATAGCTTGTGGATGCTTACTACATGGTGTTTCTGTTCTGTTTTTTTTTTTTTTTATCATGATACCTTTATAGTGAGGAATGCCAAATCTCTGAACTCCTTCACAAATCCCCCGATCTGTTTGGTGCCCTGTCTATAGAACCATGGCCGGTACTTGAGTTTCTCCTGAAACACACACAAACAGACATAGTTAGGTAACAATAAACAAAATCAGGTGTTGCACAGCAAGGAAAAACAAAAAGAAAAACAATTCCTCTCCCCTATGCATACTACAATGCCTACAATCTGAAGAAATCCAAACAAGTAGTAGTGCCAAGGTAGGCATATAAACCATGCAGTATAAGTGATAATACAAAAGTAACATGTGGCCCAATTTATATGGTTTAGTTTTCCAAAGTAGAGCAGTCTGTTTCTATCAGTTCCATCCATGCTCACAAACCAGGGCAACCGTCAATGTTTGCTTGCCAAATTTGTACTCCGCTTGTGAACACATAGGTTCATGCTTACTTTTTAATAACAGCATATACATTTTATAGCTTATGTATGGCTCAATCAGTGCTGCTTTGTTTCTCTGATTTTTTAATTGTTGTTCCAACTATGGCTTATCCTGCTTTTCCTTTACAGTTTAAGTACAAGGAGATACAAAACTTTACATCAGTGTTAGTTAACAAACTGGAAATGTGGGTATTGCCCAATCTTTAGAATTTCCCTTTAATATTTTATTTTTAATTTTGCCAAAATCCTTGTACTTACCATTACTAAGTCTCATTTGCCTGTGTCTTCCTTTTCAGTGGAACAGCTCTTGACTGTATACAGTCTATCTCCCAACTAAATATATTGACAGAAGCCTGAAATATGTAATGACCTTTGTCCTGAACTTCCAGGTGTGTCTTAACGAAGATGACTTCATGCATTTCCTTATCAACAACTTTATTCCCCAATAAATGAATAGTTAATGAAATAAAAAAAGAGAAACAGAGAGAACTAAATAAATTACACAGATTTGGAAATCCTCTTATCACACATCAACTTCCCCCAGATATTACATTTATATTTTATTTTAATACATTTTTTGTACTAGTATGCTGGATGTGATTTTTACTAGTCTTAAAGTCTGCCACAAACTCATTACTAAAGACTTCTCTGGCATGTCTTTCTAAACAGATTTTGTTAATGAAGTAATATAAGTGTCTTTCAAATCACCATTATTTGTGGTTAGTGTTAGCTGTTATTTGCTGTCTGAGTTTAAATATCACAACAAAATAAATGGCAGAAAGTTTAGTGAGCAGCAACCTTCACTCCTGGACCACAAATGCTCTATGATGCTTTATGGTATCAGCATGGCCAGTCTTAGGGATATATTTTGGGATGTGTTTGGCCCAAAAGGGCCCCGCTCCTTCAGGGGGGTTCTGCACCAGGCTATGACAGGCAGAACCATAGCTTGCACATTTGATGCCCAGTGCCACACCCTGATTTGGCACCCCTCCAGGTCCTGAAGCTGTGCACCCTCACACTCTGCACGAGAGCAAAAAAAAATGTCCCTTCTCTGATTTGACTATCCTCCCTTCTCTAAGGAGGAGTGCCAGGTCCTAATGACTCATGTTTTATAGGCCTATTTACTTGAGGAGTTCATAGGTTCATAGGTGTGTACTAGGCTAATGGCCCTGGGGCCTTTACACGTCTAGCCATAGGATTACCCTGGCACAGTGCCACCCGACCTTAGTTCCCAGCACCTCTGCCAAGTAGAGCCACTGGAGTTATCCCAGGGGTGAATTTTCTATTTTCCATCCTTTCATCAAGATTTCTCTTGAAGAGGATCAGCAATGTACTCTGCTTGACATGTATGGGAAGTCTGTTACATAGCACGGGCAGTCTCTGGGTTATGAACCTGTCCCTCCTGCATCTCCTGTTAATTGTGGTAATGAGGTTGAGGTCTCTAGAGTGTGCGGCACGGAGGGATTGGGATTTTTTTAGATGTAGCATTTCTAACAGAGCTGGGTCAGACATGGCTTTGTAAGTCAAGCAGAGATTGCCTCTAAGTAAAGAGAATAGTTGGAGTTTTTTGAGTCTGTCCATATAGGACAAGTGTTTAAGGCCTAGGATCCTCTTTGTGAGGTACTTTTGCAGACTTTCCAGTTGTTGCAGGTGTCTAGTGAGGTACATGCCAAATGGGGCATTGTACTCGATGATTGGCCTAATGATGGAATAGTAGAGGGAGAAAATTTCCTCTTTCTTCCTGGATGCAAAACCTTTAGTAATGAGATGTGCCACATAGAAGGACTTCCTGACCACAGTGGCAATGTGGTGATCAAAAGAGAGGTTGCTGTCAACCTGTGTTCCCAGATCTCTTATAACACCTTCTGTGTTCAGTGGACTACCATCAATGTGGCAATTCATGGGAACAAGGTTTTTCCCTAAAGGGGATGATGACACATTTTTTAGCATTGAGCTTAAGGCCATGGTTCTGACATCAGTCGTTGGTCTCAGTGAGGCCATTCTGTAGGCTGTCAACATCACTTGGGGAATTAATAATAGCTCCCAACTTGCAATCATCTATGAACTTTGTCAGCCAGAGTCCCCTCATGTTGGCCTGGACTTCAGAGAAGTAGATACCAAACAGGAGAGGACCCAGGACCGAACCCTGTGGGACTCCACTCGTGACTAGTCGGCAGTCTGACAAGGAGTCAGCTGCTTTCACACTGTGGGTTCTATCTGTGAGCCAGTTTGCAACCCACCTAGTGATATAGGGGTTGATGCCAAGCTTAGTGAGTTTATCTATGATTCCTGAGTGGGAAATGGTATCAAAAGCCTTGGCCAGATCAAGGTAGGCTATATGAACCACCTTACCTTCATCCACAACTCTGGTGACTGACTCAAGGATGATCGACCCTTCACAAAACCAAACTGTGTGGGATCCAGAGTTTGGAGATTCCCTATATCTTTGTTTGTTTATTAGGTCCATGATGATGCATTCCATAGCTCTGCAGACTCATCAGGCTAATGGGGCGATAGTTCCCAGGGTCTGTAGTCACTCCTTTGTGGAGAGGGATGACTGTAACAGTGCGCCATTCAGTAGGGACAAAGCCTGAGGTGAGGCTGTGATTGAACAGGGCACACAGGTAAGGTGCCAGTTCACTCTGTGGTTCATGTAGAACACAACCAGGGATATTGTCAGGTCCCATAGAAGCTATATTCATGGCCTTGGGCAGTGCTATTTTAACCTGTGCAGCAGTAATACTGGGTGCCTGGCAATCTAATGGCACTGTGATTGGTCCTTTGGGGGGTAAAGTTGACACTGAATCTGTCGGCCAGTATACTGGCAATATCTGTTGGCTTGGTATAGGAGGTACCATTGTGCAGTAGCTCAGAGCAAATCTGGGTATTGTCATGGAGATTCTTTACATAATTACAGAAGTCCTTGTGGTTGTCTTTACTATCTGCTGCAATTCTGTTTTCATAGCTAGCTTTAGAGGATTTGATGAGTGATCTCAACTTTTTGATAAGGGAGTTTTTCCAGACTTGGGACTTCACCTTATTCTGCACCAGATTCCTCCTTCTGTTGTAGAGTTTGTTTATGGCAGGGGACCACCAGAGTGGCTTCCTTTTTTGGAGGTGAGCATCTTGGTTCTATTGGGTATGACGAGATCCATGCATTTGTGTACGTGTTCGTACAGTGCATTGGTGTATGATTCTGCGGTCATGCAACTATTCTCCATTTGCATGGGTGCCGTGAAGTTAACCACCTCTGTTCTTAGGAGCCCAAAGTTAGCTTTGGAGAAGGTTTTCATAGTGGTTACCTTTGTGGGGGCGGGGGGTGGATTTCAAAGGTGATTAGTTTGTGATCAGATATAACCAGGGAGGAGACAACTATTGGTGTAGAGCAATGGTCACCCATGTTAGTAATGACCAAGTCAAGGATATTGCTACCTCTAGTGGGGGTAAGAACTAGCTGGTCCACGGCATTGGAATTAATGAACTCCAGGAATCGTTGGGCAAGTGTATTGGTACATGAGTAGTTTACCCAGTTAATGGAGGGGTAGTTGAAGTCACCTAGTAAGAGAGTGTTAGGTTGGACCCTAATATTCTCTAGGATGCTTAGGAACGTGGAGTGTGAGTCTTGGGACATGGTTGGGGACCTATAGCAGGCTACGACATGAATTCCTGTCTTACCCAATGTTAGCTGCACCTGAAATATCTCTGATGCATTATGTTGGGCTACCAGTCTGGAGGTGTGCACATCCTTTATGAATATGGAAACACCACCGCCTTTGGAGCTTCGGTCCAATTTCTGGGGCCGAAAGGTGTGGAATGAGTTATAGCCTGGTAGTGCTGGGGTGCTTTCTGCTGCCTTGAACCAGGTCTCTGAGCACAAATGTCGATGTTCTCCATTTTAAGGAGTGCTTTGAGTGAGTGCATTTTGAGATTTAGACTTCTAGCGATGAGCTGCATGACCCTCATATTGCATTTGTTTGTAGCTGTTACGGTGGCAATTTGGTTTTTGGAACTCCACCTAAAAAAGGCACTATAGGGGTTGCAAGAGCCTTGGCCAGTATGCAGAAGCCCAGGGGTGACAGATACAGGCCATCTCTGGCAAAGCATCGAGGTCTGTCAATCATGTCATCCCAGGCAGACAAAAACTGGATCCCCTTAGAATGACACCAGAAACTTAGCCAATTGTTGAAATCAATAATTTTCTGCTTGTGGTGGTGCTGTGGTAGCATTGTCACCTCACAGTAAGACGCTGTCTGGTTTGATTCTCAGCTAGAGGGTCTTCTGTGTGGAAACATGCATGAATGGGCGTACCTTCATTGAAGGTTGTGCGTCAGGCCTGGCAAGCCAGTACGTAAAAATCAACTGCCAATCATTAGCGGACTGGAGTTCCGCTGTGGCGACCCCTGACCGGAAAAGCCGAAAGACACAAACAAACTGTGGTATCATTCTGGGTGATGGTAGGATGCTGCTCAGGGCTTGGATCATTCCCGCCTGAGCTACATAACTCGATAGCTCCTCAATGTCTCTTTTCATGTAGTCCTGGGAGATATGTCTCAGGTCATTCACACCCACATGTACAATGACAGATTCGTATTTGTACCTGTTGTTGAGGGACCTGAGTGCATGTGTTATGTGGCAGATCCTGGCACCTGATAGGCAGCTGACTGTTACTTTCTCCTTATTCAACCTAGTGAGTGGGACATCAGTGTGCCTCACTATTGAGTCACCTATGACTAGTGTGTTGAGCATGCTGTTTTGCCTTAGGGCTTTGGTTGAGTGGCACAGTATTTAGGAGAGTGAAAATTAAAAAAACAAGCAAACAAATAAAAAAACTGAGTCTGCTGGTTGCTCCCCTGTAACACTTTGACCCCAGGGTGGCTGCTCCTTCACTTCATCCTATGCTACTGATGACAGGGTCATTATGCCTTATGTTGCCCAGAGATTTGTGTAAGAGGCAGTACTGCAAAATGCAGGGCTTTTTCCTACTAATAGTCTTGCTCGTGTCATAGTTACAAGTGTTGACAGTGAAGTGAACCATATAGCTCATTATGCATTTATTAGTAACTGTAGCTTCACATGCCTCTTGCATGACTGATGACAGTGTTAACTGCTCACACTCCCATTGTAGCCCATTATTGTTGCTGAGTGCTCAACAGAGTTTTCAATCCAAAACTAGTTGGATTACCCAGATTTTCTATAATACTGTAATTACTGTCTCAGAAATTAATAACACTAGGCTTAATTTAGGAAGGTACTGTTTTCTTATGCTTTCCTTGCTGACATAAAGTTTACGATTGGTTGCAGCTGAATAGAATCACAAGAAATAACTGTGGAATAGTCAGTTTCAGGCAGCATGAACTCAAACAGAAGTAAGCATTAAAAAATTAACAGATAATGTGATGTGCAATCAATTTTGATCACTAAGACTAGTGACACAATGTTACCAGTTCAACGGTATGTCAGAGAAATGCTCTGCAGTCATGGATAAGAGCAAAATAATCCCAGACAAGTAAAGTATGAGGTGTGTGTCTTGATTAGTGGGAGACAGAGACTTAAAAAGTATTCACTTGATTGAAAGTGGAAAAACAGTAACAGAATCATTTCGACTCATAAATGCACTGCAGTGGTATCACAATTCAGACTCGCATACAAAATAGGGGGCAAGCAGAAACATAAAACTAGAAAATGGTTGGACTAGACTGGGGAGGGTTTTGGAGAAAATGTATTACAGAGGGCTAAGCAAATGGTGTGGGTTTTGCATGTTCTCCCTACATCCATGTGGGTTTCCATAAGGCATTTGACATCCTTCCATATTTCAAAGCATGATTATCCCTGATTATAACCTGTGCTGTTTCCCTTGTGAACTGTAATATGTCTGAAAAGGATCTGCAAGTACCATTCCATTTGCCCAGTTTAACAAATAATTAAATATATAAAAATACACTTTTAGAAAGCGTTATAAGTGGGGTTGTATGTTTGCAGTGCCATTTCTAAGAAGAGGCCTGAGAATATTACTATAATTATATGGTTTCTATCTATTCATATATCATGTTATATAATTGTATTAGTATGTCCTGCATGGACTATCTGAAAGCCCTGTCACTATACTCGGCATATTACAGACTGCTAAGAGGTGACCTATGTCTGACATACAAGGCATCCTTCAACCCAATAATGATGGACCTACTGGTATAATTATCAACCATGGGATGGGTAAAGCCAATCTAACACCAAAAGGGGCATGTTAATTCAAGCACCAAAAAGGGAATTGGTTAGGCTTAAAATGGCTCGCAAGGGCATATAGCCTAGTACTTACCTATGAACCTATGAACCTATGATTGTTATTAATCATTCTGAGGAAGTTCATCCATTTAATATGGCCTTGTGGAAACATGCAGTCTATAACAAGGTATGGGAATTAACTAGGTAAGGGAATCCTGCTATTTAGAGCAAGTGTAGGAGATGACTGGAAGCTCAGAAAGGCAGAAATGGGTAATATGAAATGAGAATCTTATAATAAATGTATGGAATCTAGGCCCAAGGATGTCATTGTCCCACTGTACTTGGCCCTATCAAACCAATCACTGAGTACAGTGCCCCCTTTGGCATGTACCTGACCAGGCATATGAAATAACTGGAATGTCAGCAGAGGTTCATAGATTCATAGGTTAATACTAGGCTAACTGCCCTTCTGGGCCATTTTAAGCCTAGTTAGTTATCCCATTTGAGAATCAAACTCTGCACTATGTGTCTGTAAGGTAAACACCTGAACCATTATGCAACCCTTCAGGAAAATAATGTATATCCTAAATAACATGTCCTACAAGGACAGCCTCAAAGCCCTATCCCTGTACTCAGTCTCCTACAGATTGTTGAGAGGCGCTCTATGTCTGGGCTAGAAAGCATTCCCTGATCCGGCTCTGATGGACCTTTTGCACATCCACAAAACAAATAGCATCAGAATTACCTGATATAAGGACTTGAACCTCAACTGCAATATAAATAAGACATATTAGAGGGACAGGCTTCACATCCATGTGATGTAGATTTCTTCTGTAACATAATTCAAGCATAACTTAGACCAGTGGATGGGGAATTGGAAATTTTATCCTGGCTTGGCATCTATGTCTCTAGCAGAGATAGGCAGCCTATAAATGCTTGACCAGCCATGTCTAAGCCTACATATAACTTTTAAAATAACTTTAGGATATCAGAATTGTCAGAAATATTTGGGAAGCATGGCTAGGCTTAAAAATTCCCTCCCCTGGGGTTGATAGCCTAGTAATTACCTATGAACCTATGAATGTTAGAATTTTTTCATGCTCTTCCCACCAGTATTCCCACAATTGTTAAGTGCAGCCCCACTGACTCATTTGGGCAGTACTTCCTGGCATCCAAGGACACTGGGCATGGAAGGTAAGATTGTGGGATTGCATGTGTTGGAAGATTTTTCCAGATGTCATGTTTAGGACTAAGAATGCTTCTTGGGAGTAAAGATGCTGGAGTGGGTATTGCATGCAACAGCTGACACTAACCACTTAGTACTTACAAAGAAAGTGTTTCTTTTTAATTTAATTTAATTTATTTTATAGGTTCATAGGTTCATAGGTAGATACTAGGCTATCTGCCCTAGGGCATTTATAAGTCTAGCCAGAGTGTATTTGGCTTCCACCTCCCTATTAGATTAGCCTACTGTGCCTCTGTAAAGTAGGTCACAGAAGGTTCCCTTATAAGATTAGTTTACTGTGCCTCTGTCTAACAGGGACACAGGAGAGATCCCAGGGGTGAATTTGCGATTTCCCATCCACACGTCCAGATTTTGCTTGAAGAGGGTCAGCGAGGGGCTATGTCTAACATGAATTGGGGTTCTATTCCAGAGTGAGGGGAGCCTCTGGGAAATGAATCTATCCCTCCAGCATGTCCTATTTATTTTTGTGCTGAGGTTTAGGCCCCTGGAGCGTGTAGCTCTAAGGGACTTGGATTTTTTGAGGTGGAGCATGTCCATTAATTCTGGGTTTGGCATGGCTTTGTACGTCAGGCATAGATCGCCTCTGAGTAGGCGGTAAGCAACTGAGTAGAGCTGGAGTTTCTTTACTCGAGCTGCATTGGACATCTGTTTGTAGCCCATGATCCTCTTGGTGAGGTACTTTTGGGGTCTCTCCAGTTGCTGCAGGTGTCGGGTAAGGTACATCCCAAAAGAGGATTGTATTAAATTATGGGCCTGATGAGTGACGAGTAGAGGGGCACAATGACCTCTCTTGATCTAGATGCGAACCCTTTCGTGATAAGGTGGGCTATATAGAAGGTCTTTCTAACCACTTTGGCAACGTGATTATCAAAGGAGAGATTACTATCTATGTTGGTCCCCAAATCTCTAATTACTTCTTCCGTACTTAATGGATTACCACCTATGTGGTAATTTGTGGGCACCTTGTTTTTCCCAAAGGGGATGACTATGCACTTTTTAGCATTTAGCTTGAGGCCATGGCTTTGGCACCAAGCATCTGTCTCTGTGAGACCCTTTTGGAGGATGCTTGTGTCAGCTGGAGATTCGATTATGGCCCCCAGTTTGCAGTCATCTGAGAACATTGTCAGCCATAATCCCCCCGTGTTAGCCTGAACCTCAGAGAAGTATATACCGAACAAGAGAGGTCCCAGAACTGAGCCCTGTGGGACGCCACTTGTAACTGGTTTGGATTCGGACATGGCACCTACAATTCTGACCATGTGGGTTCTATCTCCGAGCCAGTTTGCAACCCATCTTGTGATATAGGGGTTGATATTTAAGCTGGTAAGCTTATTTATGATGCCCGAGTGGGGTATTGTGTTGAAGGCTTTTGCGAGGTCCAGGTAGGCTGTGTGGACTACCTTGCCCTCATCTATGGCTTTGGTAACTGTTTCAAAGAAATCAACTAGGTTTAAGAGGGAAGATCTGCCCTTAACAAAGTTGAATTGGGTAGGGTCCAGTGTCTGGAGGCTCCCAATGTCTTTGTTTATGAGTTCCATGATAATATGCTCTATAGCTTTACTTATTTATTTAAAATGTGTTAAGCAAGGCAGAACACTAATCTACCTCGACTATTTTCAGGGTTAGTATGGTGGAAGTACAACCAAAGAGACAATAAACTTTAATCAATATCAATACTAAACTTTAATCAATATCAGTATTTCTGTACTAATGTAAGAGCAGGCATGCAGATTGGAACTAATCAGGATAACATGTAGCATCAGTGAACACAGTCATAAGCAGATGCGATACAAGAACTCAGTCAATAAAATCAATAGGAAGAGTACCTGCCTACTGTCATAACATCATATAGTATAATATTTTTACAGCGAAAATAACACAAGAGAACTAAATATTTGTGGTGTACTACTATTGTAAGCCGTGGTGGTGCAGCGGTAGCATTGTCGCCTCACAGCAAGAGGTTCTCCTGTTCGATTCTTGGCTGGAGCACCTTTTCTGTGGAGTCTGCATGTCCTCCCCGCGGTCGAGTGGCATTCAAAAGACATGTGTGAATTGGCGTGCCTTTGTTGAAGGTTGGGTGTCGGGCTGGCACCTCAGCACCATAGAAATTGACTGCCAATCATTAGCAGACCGGAGTCCCGCTGTGGCGACCCCTAACTGGGAAAAGCCAAAAGAAAATCAACAACTACTGTTGGTCATGGGCTATAAAGAAGAGCAATGTATGAGTCATGTGAGGGGAAGGAGGGAAAGGAGGAAAACAGAATAGTGAAAGAAAACAAGTGTCTGTAAGGGGCGACAAGGGAAAAGTATAGCCGGCGTTAGGCACCCGCAGGGAGCCCCTGATTACATCCCAGTGAATGAGGGCCCCCATGCAGCAGCTGTGTTTCTTTGTCCACTCGTTGCTCAGCAAAGCACCTTGTGGATGTCCACACGGCTCAGTAACATCACCGCGCGACTGCAAACTGTTTTCCTCCTTTTTTTTTTTTTAACGTGCCTGTAAGCTGCTCTCAATCAGGTCTGCTTCAGTGAAGTGCAGGACTTGATTGGCTGCAGCAGCCAGGAAAAGAAGTTGTCTTTTTTTTTTTTTTGACATGCAATAATGTCCAACCTGTCACTGGATAAGGAGATTGAACTTGTAAATGAAAGGTTTAAGGTAGGAAAGCAGGATTTATGGCAGTTTCTTAATATTAACAAACTTGAAGTTGAAAACATCAGAAAGGCTGTTCTACAACTGATCACAGGATCATAAAATCATAGGAATGACAAGATAAGTGAATTGTGAGACCACTTGTAGCACCTTCTCAGGATAAATATCAGGGGAGATATATGGGAAGCAAACAAAACTACCGTATGATTCAGAGTAAGTAAGGAAGAAAGGATAGAAGCAAAGTTTCAACATGTGGAAGAGAAACAAATTGACTATGACATATGGCATTAGAAGGTGAGAATAGAGTAGTACAAAAGGATGATCAGAGAATGTGGACTTCTAGACTAAATGGGGCAGCTGGGAATTTGGCTACTGACAGAACAGACTGTGTGGGACTGGACAATGGCCATCTTGAAGGATGGGGTAAGAATAGGATTGATCTGTGGAGGGAGACATGGAAGACAGTCAAAACATATTAGAATGGATATGCTTGAAGAGGTGTTAAGAGGAAGTTCAGGAACAGTAAGCAGATTCTTCTTGACAGACTGGAGGTGAGAAGAGGAGTACAGACAGCTTGTAGTGAGGAATGGAAACCTCCAGCATTGTAAATGAGACCAAGTGCTAAGGTGTTTGCTGGTTGAAAGCTTTTTGTTTTGTAACACTTTAATGAGCATAATTTAAAAAAAAATCACTGTCTCACTCATTTATTCTTTTTTTTTCAAGGAAGCTCATCATCTCATATAGCACACCATACTACCTGCCTCCCACCCTTTGGTAAAGAATTGTTTCTCTGTCTCTTCTGAATCCTCTCCCTAACCTAAAAGTGTGTTCCATCCATAAATTGTTAATGCAAGATCCCTTTTGCCTAATTATGTTTGCATCACTGAGTGGGCACTGCATCCCAGACACATCTTTTATCTTGGTCAGAAAATCCACATCCATCTCAGTTACACTGCTTGTTGCCAGAACAGTACACCATATCCTCCATGAATGGTGGGATAGTGGTTTGCTCCTGTAAGGGAGGATTTTTTTCTTCTTCTTCTTTAAGAACACATTCTATATTGCTTTTGTCCATTTCCTGGACTGGACAATGTTTCATCCTCTGCTGATAAGCCATTTTAAAACTATCCAAGGGCACTAAGAATACAGGTGCCCTGGCTTTAAATCCTTTCACTGGTCAGATTATCCGTATTCTTAAAATAAACCAAATCTACCACTATGCTATATATTAGCAAGTGTACCTCCATGAAAAAGGTTCTCAAATATCGAGTATTACTGTAAAACATTATGAAGCCCACAGATGACATAAAACAGGAAACGTCAAGCATTTCCATTTATTCAATAAAATGTTTTCCTCTGCATTGCGTCGTAATCTATGCCGATGCTATACTGGAAATTATTTTGAAAGTATACATAAAGTATTTATATGCTAGATGCGCACTGTTACTGTGGGCAGATACTCCTACTTTTTTTTTCATGTGTGCATTTGTGTGTGTGATGTGCATCAGATTAGTTGACTTAAAAGTATGTTTGTGGTAATGAAATAATAAAGTAAGATAGTTATAGATGCATTACTAGTGAAAGCTCGAGCCACCAGCAACAAATGGGACCTAGCCTACCATAACACAGCAGTGTAACAGCTACCTGTAGTAGGAAAATATTCTGGTACAAGTAAAAGAAGCATTCCTAAATGTTTTTGTGTAATATTTGATCGCAAAACTGACTTTTGTGCAGTCAGGAAAATTCCAGACAAACACAAAATAATCCCATAACAAATGGAGTTACACACAAATACACGCAATTTATGTTTCTCTCCTTTACTAGTCCAGTTTACAACAGAAAATGGATCAAGCCACTCTTGGTCTATTCCATTACAAGGTAAATATTCACAGGCGATCTGCAAACTGAATCAGCGCTTCAAGTGTAGGGGCATACCTCTCAATCTCTTAGAGCAAGAAATCTGGACAAACCATAAATAAAAGTGGGACAAAGACCCAAAAATAGGGACAATTTTTAAATATTGCTCTTACAAACTTATGTTGATAGAATAACAGGTTTTGCATTAGCATCCTAGCCGGCTTTAGGCACCTGCTATCGCTGGGGGGCCCCCCAACCACAGCAAGTTATCTTATGTTGATATTTTGTAACATGTCTGTCAAACTAACAAAAGCTAGTACAGCAATCTTGTATACTTAGTAAACCAGGTGGGTAATAACTCTTACTTATATCTTCTTTAAAATTAAAAAATATCTATGGTTATAGTAACAGTGTTTTATCAAGTAGCATGCTTCATAATTCTATTAAATATTTTACCACTGACATAGTGCCTCTGGTTTAATTAAACCCTGCTTGGTGGACATCCTCTCCACCAAAACCAACAACATAGCCAGCTTTAGGTACTTGCAATATCTGTGGCTGCAAGGGGGCCCCTTAATCATTCTTGATTTTGTGGGGGGCCCACAAAAGCAACTGATGTTTAGGAAAAATGAGGGAAAAATGTATTAATTTAATTATGCTCTTTAACCTGAAAAGGGATGTGGTATGACCCTGTTAGGATAAAGCTGATAATGAACATGAGCAAGGTAAGTACTAGAGAGATCAGCAGCCCACAGTGACCAAGGTAAGCACTAGAGAGGTCAGCAGGCCAGAATGACTGATTTGAGTACAAAACTTGTATTTTAAGAAGAGCTGATGCTTCTGATCTTCAGAGATGTTTTTACTTTCAGGGATTTTTATAAATATTGGTAGAACATCAGATACTATAACTCTTAACTTCTTTGCAGAAGAATTCAGCACAATACCAAAAATAATAGCAGAGTAAAGGCTGAAAATCAGGAACATATTTTAAATATCACTCTAATTCACTTACATCTTTTGCATCAACTTGCATTTTTTTTGGATAATATGAAGTATAAACATCTTATGCCTGGAATTATTGACTGTCAGTGTTCCTGAATGATTTACTAGCAAATCAAACTTTTTATGAAGTACAAAGCAAAATTATGAGCAAAATCAGGGAAGGTCTGTGAAATCAGAGACAAAGACAGGTATACATTACTCTTCTCTGACTAAATAAGCGTGACTTAGCCCTGCTGTTGTTTAATGATTGTTAAACAGCATTCACTGACCTGGTGTGGCTGTACCAATGGTCCACACTGTATTGCTATTTGCTGAAATAAGTACAAAACTAGTACTGCTATGGCTTTTGTATGTGTTTGTAAAAAATATCAGTGATTTTATCTCTGCATACACCCAGTAATGCCAGGATACATATGCTATTCTTCTGGGTTTCAGTAAAAAATGTAGCTAACAAGTAATCATATTTCAAAAGTAATGCATAAAATATATTGCAGAACATTCAGACAATTCAGTCTTCAAGGAGTCCAGTGGTCCCCACTCTCCAGACTGTACAAATTGATACAGGGGGCTCCATTAATCATCCGTGACTGTATTGCTAGTTTGGGAAAAATGTATTAATTTTCTGATTAAGGTCTTTACCTTGATCCTGTTAGGATAAAGCTGATAATGGCCTCTGCTCTCAACTGCACTCATTCTAAAACCAGATGTGCTCAGAAGTGCATGCACAGAAAGCTGCTGTAGGTTATTGGGGGGGGGTGCTTCTTTAATTTTCATTACAGTCAAACCATAGAGATGTGCACATGAGGTCATTACAGCTTTTGTTTGGGCTGAGGCCAGTGTGGTGATGGTTTCTTTTACTTTTTTTTCAGAGACTTCAGAGGTGCACAAAGAAGGTTACTAAACTTCTGTTTTCATCCCAGTCTAACACCAGAGGGATGCATATGCAATGTTAGTCCTTTTTGGGGGGTTTAGGGAGGTAGGCCATATTGCCAGACTGGAACTCTGTATCTAGACAACAAATGGCTTGTTAGTTTGTTGTGAGCTACTGCTTTGCCATCTTTGAATATTAAGCCTTGGGCACAACTTATAGCTTTCTTGAAAGAAAAAAAAATATTTTCTTACTCATGTTTTTGTTTAGGACACTACTGGATTAAAAGGTTGGGAAATGCTCTAAAATGTATCCCAGAAAACCTATAACCCTATGGTTTCTTGGATTATCCGAGTTATTTCCTAAATGGTTGTTTGTGCTGTCTTGGTCAGGAAAGGTGTGCTGAAAGGATGCAAGGAGAAGTTAAGCTGAGCAGCAACAACAAATTGTATTCCTTAATCATAATTTCTTTTCAAGCCATCATTGGATGGAAAGATTATGTAAAAAGAAAAAAAGTAAAATACACTTTAGAGCTATAGAAAGCATTTCACCTAAGTCCAGACCTATGCATAGAGTTGTTATAATGTATTATATTGTGAGATGGGTGAATATAGTGTGGTACATACACCTGGTGAACTGTAAGAGCACTGTAGCTACAGGTAAGTCTGTACGTGTATGTACTACTGCTAAAAGTTTTCAGCATGAACTAAAAGACTGCTTCTGAGGGGTGGCAGTGACAGGGTGATAGTTTGACTGAAGTACCTAGGGGACCCCCAAACATGAGATTTGCTGGGGGCCCCAAAATGCTAACACCGGCCCTGGGGAAAAGTGTGCGACAACTTCCTACCCAAGTTCAGGAGATTCAGGCAATACTACAGGAGACCAATAACCAAAAAACAGCACTCTGTGTAAAACCAAAACTAATAACCAAAAAACACTGAAAGCAACAGAGGAACGGCTCTCAAATAGCATACAAAATTTTATTCAATGCTTTCATCGAAAAGACTTCGTCAGAAACACAACAATATAAAAACTTGTTCCATTTAAATAACTAACATCCACACCCTACTTTCTTTTGCCAATTATTCAATAAACTTATTATTACATTTAAAAACAAGCAAATGCAACTTAAAAACACACAATGCAACTACATAATTAACTTACTTTCTTCTACAAAACATTTAATATTAATAGTGTCATTCAGTCCAGGTGGACTGTCAGCACCTAGCCTTAGCTGCCACAAGGTTTCTTTCCTTTCCACTTTGTTTTTAATATCCCCCCCAAATCCTTGTTAATATGTTCTAAAATTGAAAAAGAAAACTTCTTATACACAGTGCAAACTGAAGCATGTCTATATAAGGCATTGTTTACATCTCTAATTTTAATAGCATAATAATGCTCTTTGATACGATTGTTTAACTGCCTAGTAGTCATGCCTATATAGAATTATGTGCATCCAGAACACATATAAACTACATGAAAAGTATTACATGTAGGTCTACCTGGTACTGAGATAGTCCGATCCAAATGTGCCAAACATACATAAGGTCCTTCATGAATGTACTTGCATGCAGTACAACTAAAACATTTATATGTGCCTTTAGGTTTGTCTGACAGTGGCACATTAATTCTAGTATCAGCATGTTCTAATAAATTTAAAAAACAAAAATCTGGAAGTTTAAAAAATTTACACCAAAGATGTAGCCATTGCAGTCCCCATGACAGCAGCTCCTCCTCCCTGATGAGTCATGACTTCAGGCATCATAACTCCACTAACAAAATTCTTGCAGCTGGGATTTAAAGGCATGCTACCGTTTTTACAAAAGAACTTTAGGAGCTGTCAAAGCGATCCTTTGCCACGCTTTTACCACGCTTGTAAGGGAACTGTTTATTTGAAATATTATTGTTAAAAGCTTGACCGTTATTATATGCTTTAATGTCATGGTCAATTTTCTTAAGCTTTCTTTGTGTGATAACCTGTTCATAATAATCAACAGCTTCCAACACTTGTTCATATTCTTTAAAATTGTTTGTACCATGACTACTTAACTTATCAGTGATGTTACTATCCAAAACCTCCAAATCCACCTTCAACTGCTCTATTAATTTATTGTTCCATTTAATTAACAGTTTCAGGAAATCCAAACCAGCATTGTTAAAAAAATCAGTCAGTTCTATAAAAAAAGGATCATCCTGGTGCACTCCATTAGGGATTTTGAAAAACCTGAGCCCTTTAGGTACAATTTTAGAAGAAATGCAACAGTCAAAATATTTGTTCTCCACAACGAGGGCTCTATATTTTTTAAGTCCCTTTTCCATCTCAAAACGCTGGTCAGACCAAACATTACTCTCCACATTGTTATTCTCTGTGGAATGCACTGCGAAGAGAAAGGGTCAGGTATATGATTTAAAGCTGCTGCTACATTTTTGTACAGAATTTCTCTGTTAATGCCATTCACCCCTTTACTAATAACTGCTAGTGCACCTTCTGTTGCCAATAATTGTGATTAACTGATGCCAATAGACCTTGTACCAGACTCATTTTGACAAAATTTCTTAGTCAAAGCAGCTAAAGATTTCTGGATGTTACCAAGTTCAGAAACAAAGACTGCTAACAAAGGCTGCTGACTGTCCACAACTGGATGCAAAGTTAAATCTAAAAGGTCTTCCTCTGGAGCACATGCCATCCAAAAAAATAATACCAATAACCAAAAACAGAACTCAGTGTAAAACCAAAATTAATAACCAAAAAACACTGAAAGCAACAGACGAATGACTCAAATAGTGTACAAAATTGTATTCAACGCTTTCATCAAAAAGACTTCTTCAGAAATACAACAATATAAAAACTTGTTCCATTTAAATATTTAACATCCACACCCTACTTTCTTTTGCCAATTATTCAATAAACTTATTATTCCATTTAAAAACAAGTAAATGCAACGTAAAAACACACAATGCAACTACATAATTAACTTACTTTCTTCTAAAAAACATTTAACTGGACTGTCAGCACCTATCCTTAGTTGCCACAAGGTTTCTTTCCTTTCTACTTTGTTTTTAATATTACCCCCCTCAAATCCTTGTTAATATGTTGTAAAATTGAAAAAGAAAACTTCTTATACAGTGTACCTGAATGTACCTGCATGCAGTACAACTAAAACATTTATATGTGCCTTTAGATTTGTGTGACAGTGGCACATTAATTCTAGTATCAGCATGTTCTAATAAATTTAAAAAACAAAAATCTGGAAGTTAAAAAAATTGCTATGTGTTCTGGATGCACAGCATTCTATATAAGCATGACTACAAGCCAGTTAAACAAACGTATTAAAGAACATTATTATGCTATTAAAATTAGAGATGTAAACAATGCCTTATATAGACATGCTTCAGTTTGCACTATGTATAAGAAATTTTCTTTTTCAATTTTAGAACATATTAACAAGGATTTGGGGGGGGGGATATTAAAAGCAAAGTAGAAAGGAAAGAAACCTTGTGGCAACTAAGGCTAGGTGCTGACAGTCCACCTGGACTGAATGACACTATTAATATTAAATGTTTTGTAGAAGAAAGTAAGTTAACTGTGTAGATGCATTGTGTGTTTTTAAGTTGAATTTACTTGTTTTTAAATGGAATAATAAGTTTATTGAATAATTGGTAAAAGAAAGTAGGGTGTGGATGTTAAGTATTTAAATGGAACAAGTTTTTATATTGTTGTATTTCTGAGGAAGTCTTTTTGACGAAAGCATTGAATACAATTTTGTACTCTATTTGAGAGTCGTTCCTCTGCTGCTTTCAGCATTTTTTGGTTATTAGTTTTGGTTTTACTGCTGTTTTTGGTTATTAGTATTTTTTTTGGATGGTGTGTGCTCCAGAGGAAGACCTTTTGGATTTAACTTTGCATCCAGTTGTGAACAGTCAGCAACCTTTGTTATCAGTCTTTGTTTCTGAACTTGGTAACATCTAGAAATCTTTAGCTGCTTTGATTAAGAAATTTTGTCAAAATGAGTCTGGTACAAAGACTATTGTCTCCAGTTCATCACAATTTTTGGCAACAGAAGGTGCACCAGCAGTTATTAGTAAAGGGGTGAGTGGCATTAACAGAGAAATTCTGTACAAAGATGTAGCAGCAGCTTTAAATCATATACCTGACCCCTTCTCTTCATCAGTGCATTCCACAGAGAATAACAATGTGGAGAGTAATGTTTGGTCTGACCAGCTTTTTGAGCTGGAAATGGGACTTAAAAAATATAGAGCGCTCATTGTGGAGAACAAGTATTTTGACTGTTGCATTTCTTCTAAAATTGTTTCTAAAGGGCTCAGGTTTTTCAAAACCACTAATGAAGTGCACCAAGATGATCCTTTTTTTATAGAACTGACTGATTTTTTTAACAATGCTGGTTTGGATTTCCCTGAAACTGTTAATTAAATAGAACAATAAATTAATAGAGCAGTTGAAGGTGGATTTGGATGTTTTGAACAGTAACATCACTGATAAGTTAAGTAGTCATGGTACAAACAATTTTAAAGAATATGAACAAATGTTGGAAGCTGTTGATAATTATGAACAGGTTATCACGCAAAGAAAGATTAAGAAAATCGACCATGACATTAAAGCATATAATAACGGTCAAGCTTTTAACAATAATCGTTCAAATAAACAGTTCTCTTACAAGCATGGTAAAAGCGTGGCAAAGGGTCGCTTTGCCAGCTCCTATAGTTCTGTTGTAAACAACGGTAACATGCCTTTAAATCCCAGATACAAGAATTTTGTTAGTGGAGTTATGATGCCTGAAGTCATGACTCATCAGGAAGGTGGCGCTTCTTTTAAGGGGACTGCAACTAATTCGAGTAAACCAGCATCGGTTTCAAGAAATAATGGGAATACTGGCTCACAAAATGAGAAAGGTTCGTCCAAAACAGTCAGGTCCAAACAGAATCGAGGCAGGAGCCATTTTTCGGCGATAAGGACAGTTTCGGACACTAACGTGAGTTCTTTTGTCAAAATATACAACTTAACCAACACCGAACTGGCTAATGATCAAGAACAATTGTTAAAGCACAGTTTAAGTTTTATTCTGAGCAAACATGCTGATTTAGCCAATACTTTATTAGACTTAAAGTTGTATACAAGAAAATTTAACTTGTCATATATTATGAAAGATGTTAATGTAGTGTCTGGATTTACAGTGAGGAAACCGTCGGTGTTTAATCCAACTTTACATAGCACTATAAAAGTTTTTGAGATGTTTTGTTCCAACAAAATACGTTCATCCCTAGAAAACAAACCTGTTAATCCTTATTTTAATTTGTCTAGGGAAGAAAGGAAAGCACTCACTGAATTAAGAAATAGACGAGATTTAAGGTTCATGAAGGCCGATAAAGGGGGTGGTTTGGTGGTTATGTAATCTCTTGATTATAATAAAGCCATGTAACTTCTTTTAAGTAATCAAAATGAATACTGTGAAGTAAATTATGATATCATAGAGTGGAGTTACAAGTATATTAAGTATGCTCTTTACGATTATTATATGAATGATGATTTGACTGTCAATTTATATGAATATTTTACAGTTGCTGAGCCCAAGATGGGTATTCTCTTCGGAATACCCAAAATACATAAGAATTCTATTAGTCCCCCTTTTTAGCTTATAGTTTCCTCATCTGGTAGTGTCACTGAAAGTATTTCTTTATACTTAGACAAGTTGCTCAATCCTTTGGTTCACAATTTATCTTCCTATGTTAAAGATTCTTGGTCTTTTTTTAGAGTCATTTAGGAAGTTTAGTTTAAGTGATAGTGTCAGTTTTCTTAAAGCTAATAATGATTTCTTTTTACTCATAGTAGATGTTGTATCTTTATATACATCTATACCTCAGGAATCAGGTTTGGACTTTATTCTATTTTTTTTTTAAACAAACATACTACTTGGTCTAGCTCCTTTGTGGGAACTTGTATTTTTTTGCTAGAACTTTTGCTAGAAAACAATTTTTTTGTAGTCAACAAAAAATATTATAAACAATTAAGGGGGTAGCAATGGGGCAACAGTAGCCCCTGTTTTCGCAGGTCTTGTAATGGCCTGATGGAAAACTGAATGTATGGTCAACATCACTTTAGCTACAGACATTTTATTTTATTGTCGCTTCATTGATGATTTGTTTTTCATCATAAAGGGTTCTGAAGAACAGCTAAATGCTAGTAGCGAATTTCTAAAGTTTAAGTGATTTTGGTCACCAAGTCAATTATTTAGACATTGCGTTAAGTTGGGACACTTTTAGCAAAGTTTTTTCCAGCAGAATATACAGAAAGGAAACATATGTCAATAATTATTTCCACTATCACAGTAATCACCCTAGCTTTATGAAACATAACATTTCCAAGGGACAATATATTAGAGTTTCACAGTTGACCAGTGATGATAACGATTTCCTCACTGAAATAGAATTTATTACTGAACTGTTCTTGGTTAGAGGTTATTCAGAGACATTCTTAAAAAGTTTAGTTACAGAGGTTTCTAGATGGAGATCTACGGAATTTCTGCCTATTTTAACCAATGGGTTGTCAGTAAAAGGGACTTCCCCAAGTTCTGATGGGATGTTATGCCTCCCCAGATGTTTCATTAATATGTCCGTTGACAATGGAAAGGTTAAAAACATAATCTCTAATAACTGGAAACTTATTAGTGGCAATAGTGATTTGGTAGAATTTTAAGGAATGGCCCTAGGTTTGTACACAAAAAATCTGGAAGTTTAAAAAATTTATTAGAACATGCTGATACTATAATTAATGTGCCACTGTCAGACAAACCTAAAGGCACATATAAATGTTTTAGTTGTACTGCATGCAGGTACATTCATGAAGGACCTTATGTATGTTTGTCACATTTGGATCGTACTATTTCAGTATCAGGTAGATTTACATGTAATACTTCTCATGTAGTTTATATTGCTATGTGTTCTGGATGCACGGCATTCTATATAGGCATGACTACAAGGCAGTTAAACAAACGTATCAAAGAACATTATTATGCTATTAAAATTAAAGATGTAAACAATGCCTTATATAGACATGCTTCTGTTTGCACTGTATATAAGAAGTTTTCTTTTTCAATTTTAGAATATATTAACAAGGATTTGAGGGGGTAATATTAAAAACAAAGTAGAAAGTAAAGAAACCTTGTGGCAACTAAGGCTAGGTGCTGACAGTCCACCTGGACTGAATTCTATTAATATTAAAAGTTTTTAGAAGAAAGTAAGTTAACTGTGTAGATGCATTGTGTGTTTTTAAGTTACATTTACTTGTTTTTAAATGGAATAATAAGTTTATTGAATAATTGGCAAAAGAAAGTAGGGTGTGGATGTTAAGTATTTAAATGGAACAAGTTTTTATATTGTTGTATTTCTGAAGAAATCTTTTCGACGAAAACGTTGAATAAAATTTTGTATGCTGTTTGAGAGTCGTTCCTCTGTTGCTTTCAGTGTTTTTTGGTCAATAATACAGGAGCTTGGGACATATTTATTGGGAAGCTAGGGCATACACACATGATGAAGCACCATGTAGACACAGGCCACTTATAGTATGCCTGAGCGAGTGAAGCAAATCCTAAAACAGGAGCTACAGTAGATGTCAGATCTGGGGGTAATCCAGTAGCCTAGTAGCTTAATTCTGTTTTGACATGTCTTATGACAAAATATAAGCTAATGAATAAGCATTTTAATAAGCAGTAATAGTGTATATTCTTGATACCTAATCTGAACCAGTATTTAATCCAAGAAGTTAGCATAAAAAGTGGGACATGGTGGTACGTGGGGACATCAGCTAAAGATCCCACCAAAATGAATCAAGTTGGTCCATGGAATTGCTAGTGTTGGTCCTGGTTATCAAATGGCATTCAGAAGTCAGCAGACAGTGACTACTACAAAGATTTATTTAAAAAAAATCAGTGGAGCTAGAGCTGAGGAAAAATGGATGGAGATTTAACAATACTATGGTGAAATATAGAGTCTGCATTTGACAAATAGTATATCAAACTACATTTGTGCAGTTGGGATAGTAAGAAGCTTCTTTTTGGACACATGAGGCATATGAGATTGTATTGTAGAATATGATAAATGTTGCAAATTTTTTGAAAAGAATTAATAGTCAGAATTAAAACAACATAAGAGAAAACATTTATTTTTAGCTGTAGTAGGACAAGCAAGTGTACAAGAATTTTGACTCCTTTAGAATAAGATAGTTATAAACTTTTATAATATATTTTAGGACAGTACACTGAAAGGTTTTAACTAATCTATGCATCAACATATGAAGTAGACATTTGTTACAGTGCTGAATGTTGCAAATATAGCTCATTACACTTATTTTTTCTAGCAATGAGAATATTATATCAGTTTAATGAAATGCTGCCTAGGACTGGTGGATCCCATTTATTTTACATTATTGCATTTGCTCCCTGGATGTTTTTGTTAGCATATGGCTATGGTTAGTCACTTGCCAAGTTATTAAACAGGGAAAGCTGGTGGTAGCTGGTTTCAGTGAAATTTAACGTATTTGTTTATTCTTTAAATATACTGTATCACAGCATGGTGGATGTCTAAATAGGTAAAATATGTTAGCCATACAGAGACAATTGGACCTGTGTTTGGTAGGATTAAGGGGCCTAGTATATCTAAATACAGGATTAAGGACAGATCCCATTAAACTGAGATACCCAAGGTCAAGGTAAAGTGGAATAGCGGAGTGTCATGCCTTTTTAAGGTCATGGAAAGTTGAATATGGCAGAGGTAATTTGAGTTTGGAATCCAGAAGATTCTGGGGATGTGTCATAGAAGGAGAGAGAGAGAGAGAGAGGTTGTAGTGAGATCTGAACAGTTGGCTCTGAGATGGAAGTCTATCTATGGTCTGTGATTGCCAGTGAAAGTGCTACTAATGCATTTTTGGAATTATTTAAACCATGGGAGTGCTGGTAAAGATTTTGAGTTTTTCACTTATAAAACCTCCAGGTGTTAAGAGTCTTTATATTGCTTAATGCTTATGATTCTCAGGCAAGAGACTTTTGTGCTGAAAGACTTTTGTACTGAGAAAGACTCAGTTGCTTAGGAGAATTTTTGTTTGCTATAAATTGTTTCACTGTGGGTGCATTTTATAAGATTATCAGCCCTGGAAAGTGTTTAGCATCCCAAAATGAGCACTGCTGCTGCTGTGACTATCGAACTGAGCTGTGTACCACTGCAAAATGCTTTATTCATTTTATTTTACCTGTAATTGTCATTTTATTAATGATTGGGCAAAGTCAGCCCATTTTTCATGCTACATCCAATAAAATGCCTTATGTTTTGAGAGATTATGTATGTTTGCTGCTTGCAACTTTGCATCTGGTGGATTCAGCAGGCAGCTGAAACTTCTCACTGGAATTACAAGTTCAGATTCCACCTGTTAGGGCCAACCAGGACTGAATTCCCTGTAACCAGTGAGAAGGATTTGTGTCTTGTGATTATCTTTATGCTTGGCATTGACACGTCCCTGGAGCCAGTACAGAAGTGCGTTTCTGTCCCTGGAAGATGGGTACATGATGTCAACCATGGCACAAGTGGTACAAATCATACCTACTACTGCATAACATGGCTGCATCCCTACTCAAGCTTCTTAACAATACTGAAGACCTGCAAGTCTATTTAGCAATTTTTTAAAGGCTTGCCAACCAAGAATGTATGAACTGCTCTACGTGGGCCCATACCCTGACAGCACATCTCAAGTGGGAGCCCCTCCATGCTTGTATGGCAATAACTAGCCAAGCTTGCCATTATTTTAATAAGGTAAAAATAGTTTGTTGGCTGTGGCTGGAGTCATTTTGGAGACTCGAGCCCTTAAGTACCATGAGTGAGCTTTCCCCTGGAGTAAGATATTAAGGGTACACCCATTGGAATGAAACACACGGTAACATTTTGTTAGACACCAAAGGAAACAACAGTAAGGAAATGATGATGGAAACTGGTGATAGATTTAAAATGGCTGTGCCAGCAATTGTCAGAAAGTGGGTATGTCAAACCAATCTCCCCAAATTCTGAGAATTTTATAAAACTAGTAGACAGAATATTTTGCTATGGAAATGTGGTGACACCTATGAAAGCATTCGAGAAAACAGCAAATAAAATAAGAACAGCCATGTCTTCTATTCTTAAGCATGGAAAGTGAGGGCATATCACTAAATACTGTACTCGAGAGACTAAGGTAGAAGTTCCCATGCAAACAACCAAGGCATGGAGGGGGGGTAATGATGTATGACCCAGTCTCAACCCAGAAGGTCAAGAGTCAAGGCTACATTCAATTATTGTGCTAAGGAAAAGCTAATAAACTGTTTGAAAAGTGTGAATGGGCAAGAACTACAAAGGCTATTAGATTTTGGCAGAATGATCACTGTTGAATGTACAATACATTTGTAAAAACAAGCTCATTGAGGTGGTGTGCATATGTAGGAAAAATGTTACTCAGTTACTAAGGTGAAGATGCAAACCTAGTTTGGGAAAGTCCTCCATCTAGTAACTATAGTTCCTTTGCTAACCTATGATGTAATAACTAGGAAAGGATTTCCCATTATAAAAGAACATTTGGAAAAAAACTACAGAGTGAAAACACTAAGAAGCCTCTGTAGAGGAGTTAAATACAAGGCAGACTAACCTTTTGATGGAACTAGACACTTCCATTGTCCTACAGTCATTTGACAATACAAGATACCCAAGGTCTGGAGGGGTAACAGTAAGAGGTTATGGAAAAGATCAAGGTATGGATAAATCTGTCTAAAGAAGATGAGAGCTCTGCCCTTGTATTACAGAGGCCCCCCAGCAGTAGACGTTGAATCCCTAGGGAGGAGAGAAGGTCCCCATATTCCACTGTTGGGTCAACTCCATAGGATGAGGTAAATGTTAATACTGAACCACAAGGAAAATGGCCATTAAAAAAGAGAGAGAGAGTTTGGGAGTTTCAGTTTATAAAGGTACCAAAGGAAACACCATTTAATATGTACACCTCCTTCCTGTGCCTGCCATAGTGAATGAGGAGGAGGCAGAGCCATCTACTTCACAAAACATAGAAAGGGAAGAGGATCCCAGTCTAGCCAATCTCCAGATAAGTTTGCTAAGTTTCAAAAGAGTGCAGCAGGAGGATGGAACATTGAGCCATGCCAGGGAGAATATTTTCAGGGTGGTGGGGGAGGAGTCTTGTTGGACACCCACCAGCTTATCCTTATTTTGAAATGCCGAATGACTTGGTCAAGGAGAAACAGGAGACTGTATTGTACTTGCCGGTACCCAACCTATTTAGGCAGGCAGTCATGAAAATGGGTCATTTAGACATGGACAAAAATACAGTGAGGTGACTAGCCATGTTTTATTTGGAAGTTGTCCTAAAAGAAATTAAAAGCTGCTATGCCAGATATCCTGAGTGCCAAAGGACAGTGTCTAACCTGGTCTTTAAAATCCTTTAATCAGTATACCCATAACTGAGGTTCCATTTGAAAGAATCACTGTGGACATTGTGGAGCCATTACTTAGATACAGCAGTGGAGTCCAATATAGCCTAGTAGTGCTAGACTATGTGTCTCAATTCACTTGGGTAGGATAATTAAAGGTCAGTTTCTAAGGAACTCATATTGCTCATCTCCTGTGTCAGGATACCAAAGAAGATCCTAATGAGCCAAGATCCACTCATTTTGTCCAAAATCTGAACACTTTTGCCAAAGTTTCCAAATAAAACAACTAAGAATCTCAGTTTATCATCCCTAGATAGATGGGTTGGTAGACAGATTTAACAGGACTGTGAAATGTATGTTAAGGAAGGTTACTGAAAAAGGTGGGAAGGACAGGGAGCAGTTGTTGCCCTATTTAATGTTCCCAGTCTAGGAGGAATCCCAAACTTCTATTGGATTTAGCCCCATTAAGTTGCTGTATGGTAGACAGCTCAGCGGGCTGTTGGATATAGTGAAAGAGACATGTAAAGAAGAGAATACACCCTTCAGAAGTGTTATTGGTATTATAAAGATTATCAGGAAAGGCAGAGGTGGTGATGCCTATTATGCAGGGGCAAATGGAGAGGGCTCAAGTGAGCCAATAAGGGTCTGTAACAGAAATGTCAGGGATAGGGAGTTTCAAGTGGGATATCAAGTTGTACTTCTAGTCGCTACAACTGAAGACAAGTTCCTGACAAAATATACCAAGGACTTTATGGAACAGTTTAACAAGTCAAAGAGGTGGCTTATAAGTCAGACAAAAAGGAAGGAGGTGTACTAACCAAATTTACCATATAAATATCTTAAAGCCCTGTAGAATAGCACAAGCAAGGGTAGTAGATTTAGTATCTGAGGTCAGGGACTGTAAACTAGAAACAATGGGATATCCAGCCCCAAAACAGTGACAGATTATACTCCTTCTAGCCTCAGAAGCAAAAGATTCAAGAGTTCCTGCTGAGGAGCAGCAACATCTTTTTCACAGATGCCTGGGACTACAACTCTTATTAAACATGAGAGAGACTGTCTCAGAAGAAAAGGTTAATCTAAGACCCTGCAGGGTACCTGGACCCCAAATGCTAAAGTTGGTTGCAATCAGAGTCTACAAGTTATTGGAACAATCTCATAGTGCTCATTCCAAAACTGAGCAGAGTAATCTGGTTTTGTAACAGTTTTAGAAAATTTAACAATGTCTCCACATTTGAGAGCAACCCTATGCCCATGGTGGATGAACCAGTGGAAGAGCTGAGGAAAGGTAGATTCCTAATTAAATGGACTCACAAAAGTTATTAGCAGATTCTCTTAACCAATGAAGCTAAGCTACATGACAGAATGATTATTTTGGTACACCATATTTTGATTTAGTCTCCATGGGGATCCAGCCACATAACAAAGAAGAAAACTGCATTCTACATGACATAAGGATTATTTTGGTACACTGTATTTTCCTTTAGTCTCCATGGGGATCCATAAAGGTTAATGGACCATGGGCTCAAACCCCACCAGTTCTATGATACAGCCTATTTTGATTACATTGCCATCCATTTGGAAGAATGGGATTCTCACCTCACTAAGGTATAAGCAGTTCTAGACTACTAATACTGGGTTTACTTACAATGTCTCAAAATGCAAGACAGGGATGACTGAGGTAAAGAACCAAGGCTACAGAACTAGGAGAAGGTTGATTGGACTCTAAAAAGAAAAAAAGAGGAAGTCAAACAGTGCCCTTTTCTCCAAATGAAACTACTAAGGGCCTTCTTAGGTCTTTCTGGAGACTATTGTGAATTTATTCCACAGTTCACCTCTGTTACCAGCCCCCTTACCAAAATAAACAAGAAGAAGGTACCTGAATGGGTCACAGGGATAACTGAAGCTTAATAGTATTCCAGAAGGCTAAAACAGAGCCTTTGAGGCCCCCTGACTTATTCAAGCTGTTTACAACATACATAGATACTTCTGAGGTTAGGTTGGGGACAGTGCTGACCTACAGATTTTTTCACCAAGAAACTCAGCTAAACAGAAAGTCAGACTGTGTTGTATAGAAGTATATCAAGAATAGATATCCACAGTTGCCCAGTATTAATCTTCTTGTCTCTGAATCATAATAATTTGTGCTATACGTTGTCTAATACTTCTAAAATAGGACTGCAATTTCACTACCTAGGATTTTTAAAAAAATCTAGCAGTACACCTACTATAGTGGCAGAACCTTCACACCCATACAATGGGGTGTCCAGGGGATACAAAATATCTTTACAAACTTCCAGAATAGAGTAAAAATAAGGTTCAACTAGATGTTTTACATACAATCATTTTAAATCATTAGATAACAATCCTATCCTTTCCGACTCCTCAATAAAACAAATTACTTGATTCAATTTATCCCTTGGTGAATTGGTCAAATCCTGATATTTTTGAGTGCATAATGATTGCTCACACATTATACATACTCAACATGATTCATAATCACAGTGTTACCCCACTTCATTCCATTGGTCTGACTACATGATAAGTTCATACTTCTCTAAACGTCTGTATGACTTGCTGATGAGAATATGTTAGATTAAATTGCTTCCTATACTTTCTATAATTATCTATTTATTTATTTATTGACATTTGTTAACCGGGTTTGTCCAACTGGGCTTGTGGCCTATTTTCATTGGAGACCGAGGAGAAAAGCTCCAGTAGTACATTTTAAAACAAGTACAATTTTAAACAATATTGATATAATAGCAGTTATAGCAAAACGATTCACATATGTTGGGTTACATGCATAAAGTTGAAGTTGCATTAAAAAGAAGCTAAGTAACAATTTTACATTGATATAGTTCAATAGGTCAACAATAAACATTTTTTGTTTGTATAAAATTATGCAAATGCATAGTAGACCCATTGGAGAGAGAGAGGTGTAATGAGGTACTAAGTATGGTCCTTTTGAGGGTACATAAAGGGAAGAAAGACTAGGTAGGATCATGGCAAGGGCAGGTTCTGGAATTGAGAAAATAAGCTTTTAGTTCATTTTTAAAGTGTGAGGTGTGGGAGATTGAACGTAAGTCAAGGGGAAGTTTGTTCGAAGCATGGGCAAGGGAGTGTTTGTAGAGTGGTTTGCCTACTGACCTTTTTGGGTGGTAGATTTCAAGTAATTGTTGGTTAGAAGTACGGAGGGTCCGGGATGGGATGTAAATGGAGACTAAGGAAGATAGAGATGGACAGAAGGAGGGTTTATAAAGAATAGAATGTAGCATATGAAATTGATAAGATAGCAGAAATTGGGGAAGTTCATACCATTGAAGAGAGTTTAAAGAAATGCAGTGGTGTGAGTTGTATGGGGAGTTAGTAATGAATCTAGTTATTTTATGGTAAGTCTGTTGGAGTTTGTTTAGAGTGGAGGCCTGGATACTGGTAAGAACTGGAGCAGCGTAGAAGAGGGAGGGGAGGAGGAGTGCCTGGCCCAGGGTAAGTCTATATTCAGGGGTTAGGAATATTTTGTTCCGATATAGCAGACCTAGTTTCTGGTTTGTTTTTTTTATACATTGGAGTATGTGTAGGTTGAACTTGAGTTCGTCATCGATAATGACCCCTAGGAGTTTTGTGTGGGTGTCAGGTTGGATAGTTGTATTGTTAGAAGATGTAATAAAAAAGGAGGTTTTGTGATAAGAAAGAGAATGGGGAAGGAAAAGTAGGAGTTTGGTCTTTTTGGGATTTAGGATCAATAGGTTGTAAGAGAGCCATTGTTCAGTGGATAGTAGGGCCTGTTGGGTCAGGGAGTGTAGTTCAGGAATAGTATTTGAGATGTATATAAGTGTGGAGTTGTCGGCATACTGAATAAGGGAGGATTCTTTGCATGAGGTGTAAAGATCATTGGTGAAGATGTTAAACAAAAGGGGTCCCAAGATGGAGCCTTGGGGAACACCAGTGGAGATGGGAAGGAAAGGTGAGGAGGATGAGAGCCATTTGACAGATTGTTCCCTGCCAGATAGGTAACTATTAAGCCAGGCAAGTGCGGAGGGGGATAGGTGGAGATTTGCGAGTTTGGATAGTAGTAGAGGATGAGAGGCAGCATCGAAGGCTTTGGAGAGATCTAGGAAGAGACAGGAAATGAGTTTATTGTTGTCTAGGACCTCTGCAATGATATGAGTGAAGGAGAGGAGGGCAGTGGTGGTGCTGTGGTGAGGACAAAATCCATGTTGGGTAGGGGGTAAGTAAGTGGTGTGTGAGGAGGTGATTGAGAAGCTGGGAGTGAATACATTTTTCTAATATCCTGGAGAGGGGGGACAGAATGGCAATGGGTCGGTAGTTTTAGAGGTCAGTGGAGTTTCCACCGTTATGAAGAGGGATAGTGGAGAAAGATTTCCAAAGGGTGGGGACAGTTGATTCCAGAATAGATAGATTAATTAGTATAGATATAGGATAGGCAATTGAGTCAGCAGCAAGTTTGAGGAATATAGGAGATAGATTGTCAGTGGAAGGAGAGCAAGGTTTTAGCTTGAGTAGTAGAGATTTGATGTAAGTAATGGGAACTGGCTCAAAAGAAAACAAAGCTGTGTTAGTGGGACTTGGAGAGGTGGGTGTCGAAGTAGAGTTTGGCTTAGAGGTTACCAGATTTTGGATGGAAGAGATAAAGTGTTTATTCAGGAGGGTAGCTGTTTCCTGAGAGGAAGAGTTAGGGTATGGGGAGGGATTAGAGGGCTTTCCAGAATAGAGGATGTTGTTGAGAGTTGACCAAAATTTTCGAGGATTGGATTTGTTGTTAAGCTGAGCAGAGCAGTAGTATAACCTTTTGTCATTAGTTGTATGTTTTTTTAAAAGGTTCCTCAGTTGCCTGTATTTTTGAAGAAAAGGTGGTTGTTTAGTTTTAGTCCATGCTTTTATACTTTCTTTCAGCAATATCTTTTCAAATGCTAATAATGTATTAGTAATTTTAGATGACATATACTTACTTGGGCGGCCATGGTGGTACAGCGGTTAGCGTTGCTCCCTCACAGCAAGAGGTTCTCTGGTTCAATTCTTGGCTGGGGTGCCTTCTGTGCGGAGTCTGCATGTTCTCCCTGTGGTCGTGTGGGTTTCCTCCGGGTGCTCCGGTTTCCTCCCATAGCCCAAAGACATGCTGTAGGTGGATTGGGCACTCTAAATTGGCCCTAGGTGTGAGTGCGTGCATGTGTGTGCCTTCTGTAGAAGGTTGGGTGTCAGGCTGGCAACTCAACACCGTAAAACTCCACTGCCAATCATGAGTGGACAGGTGATCCGCTGTGGTGACCCCTAACCAGGAAAGCCAAAAGAAGAAGAAGAAGATGACATATACTTACTTGTAATTACTGAATTTGGAAACTGTAATCCAACATAATCCAGGGCCCCTGTGTTGTCTGTATCATTTTCACTATATGTTTCAACATTATTGTCCATATCAAACCACACATAGTATATTCCAATAGCTCATCTTCATTAATTTCACTATCATCAGAGTCAATTAATGTCAATGTTTCCACTGATTTAGTCACAACATTTGCTGAATTTTTATGATGATTATTATTGTCATTGTATTATATGTTACAGCTATATGTTTACACACTTCCCTGCAAACATAGCATAGCCTGGGCAGTCAGATATCACAGACTTCCCTGTAACCAGCTCTTACCTGGCACAGGCAGATATTACAAATTTTACTGTAGCTACTGCTTAGCTGGTACAGTCAGATGTTATAACTTCCCTGTTACCAGTATTTACCATTACAATCATGTTGTAACTTCCCTGTTACCAGTATTTACCATTACAATCATGTTGTAACTTCCCTGTTGCCAGTATTTAACCATCACAGTCAGATGTTATAACTTCCCTGTTACCAGTATTTAGTCTTCACAGTCAGATGTTATAACTTCCCTGTTACCAGTATTTACCATTAAAATCATGTTGTAACTTCCCTGTTACCAGTATTTAACCATCACAGTCCGATGTTATAACTTCCCTGTTACCAGTATTTACCATTAAAATCATGTCGTAACTTTCCTGTTACCAGTATTTAACCATCACAGTCAGATGTTATAACTTCCCTGTTACCAGTATTTACCATTAAAATCATGTTATAACTTCCCTGTTACCAGTATTTAGTCTTCACAGTCAGATGTTATAACTTCCCTGTTACCAGTATTTAGTCTTCACAGTAAGATGTTATAACTTTCCTGTTACCAGTATTTAGTCTTCACAGTCAGATGTTATAACTTTCCTGTTACCAGTATTTTTCAATCACAGTCAGATGTTATAACTTCTCTGTTACCATTATTTAGTCATCACAGTAAGATAATATAGCTTCCCTGTTATCAGAAAATAGCCATCCCAGTCAGATGTTAAAACGTCCCTGGTACCAGTATTTTGCCATCACAGTCTGATGTTATAACTTCACTGTTGCCAGTATTTATCCATCATGGTCAGATGTTGTAACTTCCCTGTTACCAGTATTCAGCCATCACAATCAGATGTTATAACTTCCCTGTTACCAGTATTTACCATTACAATCATGTTGTAACTTCCCTTTTACCAGTATTTAACTATCAGAGTCAGATGTTATAACTTTCCTTTACCAGTATTTAACCATCACAGTCAGATGTTATAACTTCCCTGTTACCAGTATTTAAACATCACAGTCAGATGTTGTAACTTCCCCGTTACCAGTATTTAACCATCAGAGATGTTATAACTTTACTTTACCTTACCAGTATTTAACCATCACAGTTAGATGTTATAACTTTCCTGTTACCAGTATTTAAACATCTCAGTCAGATGTTATAACTTCCCTGTTACCAATATTTAACCATCACAGTCAGATGTCATCAATTCCCTTTTACCAGTATTTAAACATCACAGTCAGATGTAACTTCCCTGTTACCAGTATTTAACTATCAGAGTCAGATGTTATAAGTTCCCTGTTATCAGTATTTAGTCATCACAGTCAGATGTTGTAACTTCCCTGTTACCAGTATTTAGTCATCGCAGTCATATGTTATAACTTCCCTGTTATCAGTATTTAGTCTTCACAGTCAGATGTTGTAACTTCCCTGTTACCGGTATTTAACCATCATAGTCAGATATTATAACTTCTCAGTTATTAGTATTCATACATCACAGTCTACTGTTATAACTTCCCTGTTACCAGTATTTAACTATCAGAGTCAGATGTTATAACTTCCCTGTTACCAGTGTTTAGTCATCACAGTCAGATGTTGTAACTTCCCTGTTACCGGTATTTAACCATCACAGTCAGATATTATAACTTCTCAGTTATTAGTACTCATACATCACACTCAGCTGTTATAACTTCCCTGTTACCAGTATTTAATCATCGCAGTCAGATGTTGTAACTTCCCTGTTACCTGTTTTTAACCATCACAGTCAGATGTTGTAACTTCCCTGTTACTGGTATTTAATCATCACAGTCAGATTTTGTAACTTCCCTGTTACCGTATTTAACCATCACAGTCAGATGTTGTAACTTTTCTCTTACCAGTAATTAACAATCACAATCAGATGTTATAACTTCCTTATTACCATTATTTAGACATCATGTTGTGAATACGTATTTTAGGGCGGCCATGGTGGTGCAGCGGTTAGCGTTGCCACCTCACAGCAAGAGGTTCTCTGGTTTGATCCTCAGCTGGGGTGCCTTCTGTGCGGAGTCTGCATGTCCTCCCTGTGGTCACGTGGGTTTCCTCCAGGTGCTCCGGTTTCCTCCCACATCCCAAAGACATGCTGTAGGTGGATTGGACACTCTAAATTGGCCCTAGGTGTGTGCGTGTGTGCCTTCTGTGGAAGGTTGGGCGCCGGGCTGGCAACTCAACACTGTAAAACTCCACTGCCAATCATGAGCGGACAGGTGATCAGCTGTGATGACCCCTAACCGGGAAAAGCCGAAAGAAGAAGAAGAAGAAGTTGTGAATACGTATTTTATCAAGAGGGAGGAGCATAGGGTGACATACAAGAGTAAAGGGAGATGCACACAGGTGGATTATATCCTATGCAGAAGGGCCAGTTTGAAGGAGATTGGAGACTGTAAAGTGATGACGGGGGAAAGTGTAGTTAAGCCGCATAGAATGGTGGTCTGTAGAATGACATTGGTGATCAAGAAGAGGAGGAGGAGTGTGAGGGCAACAACAAGGATTAAATGGTGCAAGTTGAAAAAGGGTGATTGTGAGGTAGAGTTCAGAGAAAAGTTAAGACAGGCACTGGGTGGCAGTGAAGATTTACCGAACAGCTGGGTAACTACAGCAGAGTTAGTAAGGGAGACTGCTAGAAAGGTGCTTGGTGTGACATCTGGACAGAGGAAGGAGGACAAGGAGACCTAGTGGTGGAATGAGGAAGTACAGGAGAGTATGCAGAGAAGGAGGTTGGAGAAGAAGAAGAAGTGGGATTGTCAGAGAGATGAAGAAAGTAGACAGGAGTATAAGGAGATGAGGTGCATGGCAAAGAGAGAGTTGGTGAAGGCTAAGGATAAGGCATATGAAGAGTTGTATGAAAGATTGGACACTAAGGAGGGAGAAAAGGACCTGTACTGATTGGCTAGACAGAGGGACCGAGCTAGGAAAAATGTGCAGCAGGTAAAGGTGATAAAGGATAATGAGGGGAACATACTTACAAGTGAGGAGAGTGTGTTGAGCAGATGGAAAGAGTACTTTGAGGGGTTGCTGAATGAAGAGAATGAGAGGGAGAGAAGGTTGGATGATGTGGGGATAGTGAATCATGAAGTGCAATGGATTAGCAAGGAGGAAGTAAGGATAGCTATGAAGAGGATAAAGAATGGAAAGGCTGTTGGTCCAGATGACATACCTGTGGAAGCATGGAGGTGCTTAGGTGAAATGGCAGTGGAGCTTTTAACCAGATTGTTTAATGAAATTTTGGAAAGTGAGAGGATGCCTGAGGAATGGAGAAGTGTTTTGGTACCTATTTTTAAGAATAAGGGTGATGTGCAGAGCTGTAGTAACTACAGAGGGATTAAATTGGTCAGTCACAGCATGAAGTTATGGGAAAGAGTTGTGGAAGCTAGGTTAAGAAGGGACATGATGATTAGTGATCAGCAGTATGAGAGTGTTCATAGGTTCATAGGTTCATAGGTTGGTACTAGGCTATCGGCCCTAGGGCTTATGCAAGCCTAGCTATAACAATTCCCTAGATATTTCTTCCCACAATATTTACTTCTCTGGACCCCTGTCTAGCAGGGCGACTGACATGATCCTCGGGGTGAATTTCCTATCTCCCATCCAATCATCAAGGTTCCTTTTGAAGAGGGCCAATGAGGCGCTCTGCTTGACATGTATGGGCAGTCTATTCCAGCGTATGGGGAGTCTCTGGGTCAGGAACCTATCCCTCCAGCATATTTTCTTCATTGTGATGACAAGGTTTAGATCCCTGGAGTGTGTGGCTCTGAGGGATTGGGATTTCTTTAAGTGGAGCATTTCCAACAGCTCTGGGTTTGACATGGCCTTGTATGTTAAGCAGAGATTGCCTCTGAGTAGACAATATGCCACAGAGTATAGCTGGAGTTTTTTTAGACAGTCAGCATATGGCATCTGCTTTAGGCCTGTGATTCTTTTAGTGAGGTATTTCTGTGGCCTTTCCAGCTGTTGCAGATGTCTTGTGAGGTACATACCAAACGGGGCATTATACTCTATAATGGGTCTAATGAGGGATGAGTACAGTGGGACAATGACCTCCTTTTTTCTGGACGAAAAGCCCTTAATGATGAGGTGTGTCACATAGAAGGATTTCATGACTGTTGTGGCGATGTGGTTATCAAAAGTGAGACCACTGTCCACCTGTGTCCCTAAGTCTGTCATCACACTTTCGATGTTTAGTGTCCTGCCACCTATGTGGTAATTCATGGGTACATGTTTTTTCCCAAAGGGGATAACTATACATTTCTTGGCATTAAGCTTGAGCCCATGGCTCTGGCACCAGGCATCTGTTTCTGTAAGGCCCTTTTGTAGAATATCCACATCATTTGGGGATTCAATAATGGCTCCCAGTTTGCAGTCATCTGCGAACTTTGTTAGCCAGAGACCCTTAGTGTTGGCCTGTACTTCAGAGAAGTAGATGCCAAACAAGAGTGGTCCCAGGACTGAACCACTTGTCACTTGTCTGGAGCTGGACTTGGAGTCAGCTACTTTTACAGTCTGGGTTCTGTCAGTAAGCCAGTTGGCAACCCATCGAGTGACGTAGGGATTTATGCTCAGCTTAGTAAGTTTATCTAGGATTCCAGAGTGAGGGATGGTGTTGAAGGCCTTGGCAAGGTCCAGATAGGCTGTGTGGACTGCCTTACCCTTGTCCACAGCTCTGGAGACTGATTCAAAGAAGTCAATCAGACTCAGGAGACAAGATCAGCCCTTCACAAATGCAAAATGGGTGGGGTCCAGTGTTTGAAGGTTGCCAATGTCTTTGTTTATAAGTTCCATGATAATGTGTTCCATGCCCTTGCAGATCAGGCTTGTCAGACTGATGGGACGATAGTTCCCGGGATCCAAGGTGGATCCTCCCTTGTGGAGCGGGATAACTGTAGCTGTGCGCCACGCAGTGGGCACGAAGCCTGAGGTGAGGCTATGATTAAACATGACACTTATTTGAGGTGCCAGTTCATTTTGTAGTTCATATAGTACACAGCCTGGGATGTCATCTGGTCCCATGGATGCTTTATTCTTAGCTTTGGAGAGTGCGGTTTCTACCTGTGTGGCCGTGATTATCGGAATTTGGCAATCTTTTGGTATTGAGATGGGCCCTTTAGGGGATGAAAGGGTGGTTACTAATGGAGAAGTACAGAGAAGGTCAGGAGTTGCATTGTGTCTTTGTGGACTTAGAGAAAGCATATGACAGGGTGCCTAGAGAGGAGTTGTGGTATTGTATGAGGAAGTCAGGAGTGGCAGAGAAGTATGTAAGAGTGGTACAGGGTATGCACAAGGGTAGTGTGACAGCGATGAGATCTGCAGTGGGAGTGACAGATGCATTTAAGGTGGAGGTGGGATTACATCAAGGATCAGCTCTGAGCCCTTTTTTATTTGCAGTGGTGATGGACAGATTGACAGACGAAATCAGACAGGAGTCCCCGTGGACTATGATGTTTGCAGATGACATTGTGATATGTAGTGAGAGTACGGAACAGGTTGAGGAGACCCTGGAGAGGTGGAGATATGCTCTAGAGAGAAGAGGAATGAAGGTCAGCAGGACTAAGACAGAATATATGTGTGTGAATGAGAGGGAGGATAGAGGAATGGTGAGGATGCAGGGAGTAGAGTTTGTGAAGGTGGATGAGTTTAAATACTTGGGATCAACAGTTCAGAGTAATGGCGAGTGTGGAAGAGAAGTGAAGAAGAGAGTACAGGCAGGGTGGAGTGGGTGGAGAAGAGTGTCAGGAGTGATTTGTGACTGATGAATTAAAGGACACCAAGAAATCCACACCACCACTATAAAAGGTGAGTACCAGTAAGAGTGAAAGGAAAGGTCTACAAGAGGGTAGTGAGACCAGCTATGTTATATGGTTTGGAGACAGTGGCATTGACAAAAAGGAGTCAGAGCTGGATGTGACAGAGTTAAAGATGTTAAGATTTGCACTGGGTGTGACGAGGGTAGACAGGATTAGGAATAAGTATATTAGGGGGTCAACCAGGGTTGGACAGTTTGGAGACAAAGCCAGAGAGGTGAGATTGCATTGGTTTGGACATGTGCTGAGGAGGGATGCTGGGTATATTGGGAAAAGGATGCTAAGGATGAACCTGCCAGGTAAGAGGAAATGAAGAAGGCCTAAGATAAGGTTTATAGATGTGGTGAGAGAGAACATGCAGTGGTTGGTGTGACAGAGCAAGATGCAGAGGACAGGAAGAAATGGAAACAGATGATCCACTGTGGTGACCCCTAATGGGAACAGCTGAAAGAAAAAGAAGTCAGATGTCATATATTTCCCTGTAAACTGTACCCAGCCAGATGTTATCTTTTTTTTTTTTTACAGTTTTTGAATTATGAAACAGTAGTATACAAGGCTCTACACTTCTAGTTTTGCTTCCAGTAAGACACCAGCGATTTGAGATGGATTTCATTTTCTGACAGACTGCTAACAGCATAGCAACATTTTCCTCACTTGCTGGCTACCTGGCAGTTTACACGTGTCACTGCTAGATAGTCCTTTGCTATTGGAAACCTGTTAGTTACCTGTTGTCAAACAAAGTGAGATGGTCTTCACCTGTTAGTAACCTATTAGTGATCACTTATTACAGTACTCATTTGATAATTTATTAGTAATCAGCCAAAACAGGAAGATATTTTTTCTTCCTCTTTGGTAACATAGTAGTAAACTGCATCACAAGACATTAGTAACTTTTAGGTTAACTGCTCTGTGATTCATTGGTGCTATGAGATGTTTCATCAGCAATCCATTTATCTAAAGTACTAGTCAATGAGAAGTTCCTAAGGAAAGACACTTCATTTCTTACCTCTTGCTGAAGGGATTCCACAAACCACTCAGCTCCAAGGAAGTTGAATATCATGTCCACATCACCATTATAAACCAGAATTCTGTACTTCTGAAAAAGCGGATAACAGAACACCATCAGGGTATTATCTGCTTGCAGCAAAAGTTTTATACAGTAAGAAGTGCTATGTGGCTGTGAAATGTTGTAGGATTTAGTAGAACCATCAAATGTGTAAGTGAACTCTCTGCCTCATGATAAATTTGCCTTCACTCCCAACCCTAATTTATACTTAATTATGCCAAGTCCAAAGAGGTGTCACGTCAGTAATGATTATCTTTTGTTTTAGGGGAATTAGATATTGCTTGGCAACCTTACCTCTGCACACTTTGGCACTGGCTTCTATCAACCAGTACTTTGGCTTTCTTCATACTGGTTCATAACGAAGACACTACTTAACCTTTTTTTTGCTCCTCCACCAGAGTTTTCCTGGTTCCCCTTCCTTTATTGATTTAGCCCATTTGTTCAATTTGGAGTGACACACGGGCATTCCAAGTCTAGGTGACAGTCCTATGACCCATTCTTTCCTAAGTGGGGTGCCTAATCAGCACATTCATTCACCCTGTGGTGAGAGTCTGGTGGTAGGTAGCAGGCAGGTCTCCTTGGAGCTTCCCTCTCCCTATGGCGTCCCATTTAAGCTCCACTCACTGCTCTCTCCTGAAGGACATGTGTCTCTGCATGTTGACTTCTCTTGCACAGAGGTGGCATGTGCTTTCAGGTATAGTACCAAATACTCCCTCGAGATGTCACCTATATGGCAAGCTGAGACACCTTTCCTCTGCCCTGGCAAGGCAAGCCAGCAGTGATGAGTCACTCTCATCCTCCCAACCCCAATTCTTCCAGCATCAGAGGTGTTAGTCAAACCATTGGCATTTGTACCACTTTTGTTTATGTTAGAAAATCCATCTTCTCACTATCAAATGAAAATATGTGTGCATTTCTAATCATCACAGTATGTTTATCGCAAAATTATTAAAGTTAGCCTGTTGAATTAGATAAGCACTACAAATAAGAAAATGGTTTTAAAAAACAGCCTAGATAATAAAAACAAGACAAAGGCAATAAAATAAATCACAAAATGTATGTAAATTAAGCATATTACACGTTTTCAGGCATTCCAAACATTCTAGAAAAGCCTGAAAGAACACTAGTTTAAGAGCTTGTACTCCAGTACTTACCACTACAAAGAAGGGACCAATAATTTTTCATTTTTTGGATGACAATTCAGAAATATTACAGTGCATTTTAGAAAAATACAAAAAGTCACACATGCAATCACAAACGCATAGACATCACTACATAATTAAGAAATCATCTTAGATTTAATACTAATTATAAAGAAAATGCAAAATAAATAGAAAAGCAAAAAGGTACCTGTGCAGCAAGAAGCTTCAGATACTGCTCAGTAACATTCATATATAAATGTTCATAAGCGAGACTCACTTCTATGCTAAAACAAAACAAAAATAAAGAAAAATGGTAACATTAGTAGAGTGTACTGAATGGCAAATCAGGCTTTACCATCTGGTTTGTGCACTTCCTGTCCAGGCCTTACCATCTGGTTTGTGCACTTCCTGTCCAGGTCTTACCATCTGGTCTGTGCACTTCCTGTCCAGGTCTTACCATCTGCTATGTGAACTTCCTGTCCTACATACAGTGCCTTGCACATACTGCAAGGGATAGACTGAATGATGCAGGCCCACTTTGATATGTGATATATCACTTACCTGACAAACTATTAATAAAGACATAATAAAACATATTTCAGTGCAGGACTTTAATTTTAAAGCATAGCTTTATCACAGCTTATTTACTTTCAGTGCTCTAAAAACTCTTTTAAATAGGAAAACAGTTCTCAAATGGAAGCAGTCTGAGAGTGGCTAAATGCCCAAAAGATGGTATGATTATCCATTCTGACAAGCATAGCACAAGAGAACCTAAAGTCTCCCAAAATTTAGTGGCTGGACCTACAGATGGCCTCAATATGGGAGAAGCAACTCCAGGGATTTGTCACTGTACATCGGTTATCAGATAACTCATTCCTGAGGTGTTTATTGAATGTCATTGGCAACTAGGGCTTAGGGCAAAAGGGCCAAAGGGCCCCCTCACCACTAACCACACTACCTGGTGCCCCCATCCTGGTCTGTCTAACACCACCAAATAAATGAAGAAGCACCCTACCAGAGCAGAGCCCTAGGTAGCCGCCTAGTTGGCCTATGCCTAAGGCCGGCTACTCATTGGCTCTAGTAAAGCCGGAAGGAACACTAGTTTAAGAACTTGTACTCCAGTACTTACCACTACAAAGAAGGGACCAATAATTTCTCATTTTTGGATGACAATTCAGAAAAGCATTTCCTCCATCATGAGAGTTTTCCCCCTCCCTGTAATGTCTGTCACTCCCACTAACTGATACGTTTCGATTTCCTTACCTTTTCCACGTTACCAACATGTTTCCCTGTTATTCTGCATCTTCTGATTGTTCCCAAGATCTGCCAAGACAAAACTTTGTAGTCTACATTTTTTCAGCAAAGTTGTGTTCTCTAATGCAATGTGTCCCAGGATATGCTGCAGCATCTAGGTTAATGTTGTTGATACCTCCAAATTTGCCCCCAGGCAATGTTTATGAGTCTCAGCAAGTATTACTTCTAAGCCCTAGCAGAATCATATTATTCTTACCTTTCCTGGCAGTTCTAGTTTAAATATTGTTTTGCATCTTCTAGCTAGGCAAACTAAAACTCCCAGTGCATTTTAAAGGAAATGGAAAACAAAATCTCCTTATATTCATCAGTAAGTACAACTACACTTCCTGTCAAATCTAAAATCTCAACAGTTAGTGACCATGTCAAGAGTACACGGTTACCAAAGGTTTATTATTAGTAATACTGGTATCATCTGATTATTCTAAACTTTATACGAAACATATATTTATTTAAAAATAGTGTGTGTACTGTTTCTGTTCCATAAAAGATGAATTAAACGTCTTATCATCTGCCTGCATTCTTGAACCTGTTGCCAGGCTTAGGATAAACTTAGAAGGGATGTCAGTCTTCATGTGTCTAGTTTTATTAAATTCTACCCACTAGTTACACTGTTTTTCACTGAATTACTCTGTTTCTGGGGTTACTTTCTGAAGTTATATGCCAATGTTAGCTGCATTTCACTAAATTTCTAATCCCTAGCTGTGTAACTTTATAGTCTTGCTCCTGCACAATTGTCAGTAATGTAAATACCTTATTTATGCTATTCCCTTGTTGACAGTGATAACCAAAATTGTTAAATTTTTACTGTACTTTCATATGAGTCATTATACATAATCCACTGGTGGCAATACTCAGCTGCATGCAGTGGTCAGAGAAAGCACTACGGTCAACATAGTCTAGGCTGAAGACCTTGAAGATGACTGGAGAGCAGCAAGAGTTCAAGGAAGTACTCAGAGCTTTTGCAGCTCAAGAAGGAGAAGAGGAAATAGGTAAGTGGAAAACACATGTGTGAAGACTATAAATGTGCCTGAGACAGATATGGAAATATGATACATAAGGAAGGATGGTAGTGGAATAAAGAAGTCCAGGAAGTTATCAAAAGAAAGAAAGAAAGAAGTGCTGTACAAGGTAGAAGATAGAAAATAGCTTCTGTATTACATAATCAAACTTTTAAAAGTTCGAACGTCATATGGTCAACACCATATGATCGAACTTTCAAAAGTTCAAAAATGTAATAAAAAAATAAACAAATAAATAACCTACCTGAATGGTTTAAGCAGGGGGGCAAGCCACCCTGCAACCTCTACACCCCCCGCTCTTTAAATATACCAACTCCGAGATCACACTACAGTGCAGAAAAGGAAATCTCCCTATTCAGCACTGTATGAGATTTCTGTTGAAATGTTTGTACTTTTAAAAGTTCAATCATATGGTGTCGATCATATGACGGTCGAAAGTTCAACAACGTGATATAGACCCTAGAAAATATGGATTAGGTTAAGAAGGAATACTGGTTGGCTAACAAAGAGGCTAAAAGAGCAGCCACAATAACAAAGAACAAGGCATCAAAGACTCTTTACCAGTTTTTGGAAAGGGTCCCTGCTAATGGTACAAAGAAAGTCTAACAAGTTGTAAGGTATAGACAGAAAGATAGCTGTCATCAGACACCCTTCATAAGGGTTGCCATCAACAAACTGTATACCTGCCATGAAAGGCAGATGGATGGAGTACTTCCAGTAGCTTCTGAATGAAGAAAACCCCACATAAGTTGTACTATTCTATGCACAGCTTACAATGAAAGAGGAAAAAGGACCCACCCTAGAAGAAGTAAGAAATGAAGTAAGGCAAAGCAGCAGGCTCAGATAAAGTCAGCAGAGATATTAGAGAAGTATTCTACTGACAGTGTACAAGAACAAAGGGGACATTCACAACTGTGGGCAGTACAGAGGTATCAAGCTGCTGTCACACTGTATGAAAGTGCTACAGAGGTTGATTGATAAACAGAGTAGCAGAAAGCAAGATGGGAGACAAGCAGTTTGGATTTAGATTAGTATGCAGTACAATGTAGATGTTTACAGTGAGACAGATAGTGAGGAAGAAGCTGGAGATGAGGAAAAAAATCCATCTGGATATTCCTAGACTATGAGAAAGCATGTGACAAGGTCCCAAAAAAGCTGATTTGGGCAGTCTTGCAATGGTTCAAAGTCCTGGAAACATTGACAGAATTAGTGTGGGCTATGTACAAAGATCCGATGATCCAAATATTAACACTGATCAGATGCAGAGTTCCCAGTGAGAGTGGGTGTGCATCAGGGCTCATCTCTGAGCCCATTGCTGGTCATACAGGTGATGGACTACATTAACAAATGGGTCACAGTGGACAGGTCAACAAAGTTGTATGCAGATGATGTGGATTTACAGTCAGACTCTGACCAGGAACTTCAGCAAATGATATGGGAATGGAATGCAAAACTGAAGACACAAGGGCTGAAACTGAGTACAGACAAGATAGTTGTCATGGGATCAAATAGGGGAAATCAGAAGAAGCTAAAAATTGAGATAGAAGGGAATATAGTGGAACTGGTTAACAGATTTAAATATCTTTGCAGGAGTGGCTGAGGGAAAGGGGAAGTCTGAATAAGGAGGTCAAATCTAGAATTGAGGTGATGCACCCAACTGGCACAGTATCAGGGTTAGTGAATGATAGAATAATACCAAAGAAGCTGAAACGTAAGATTTGCAAGTCAGTGGTGCAACCAGTGCTTCCATATGACACAGAAACCCGGGTAGTGAAGGAAGAGCAGCTGAGGAAACTAGAGTTAATGGAAATGACGTGCCTAAGACCAGTGGGAAGATGAACACTCTGAAACAGATGAAGAAATGACAACATCACAGCAAAAGCCAAAATAGCTCCACTTGCAAAAAAGGTGAAAGAGAACAGATGACTGTGGTTTGGGCAAATGCAGGAAAGCAGAAGATTTGGTGAAGGTGATTTGGGAGAGACAGAAGAAGGCTAGAGGAAATAAAAACATCCAGCCAAGAAATGGATGGATTGCATTAGTGAATACCTGTAACAGTCAGGCATGATAGTCAAAGAAGGTAGCAAAGTGACAGTGACTAGAAAGAGGTAGCAACAGTTGAGGCAACATCCCAACCCATTGTAGAATAAAATGGAGAAAAGGGGGGGGGGGTTGATGATGATGATGATAATAATAACAACTGTACTTAATGGTACTGCAAACTGTACAGAATGTTTAAATGTTACTCCCAGAATAAATATGTTATACCTGGGTGATACTGTTTTGCAGGAAGTCATTACACCAGAGTCGCTCATTTATACCAATAATAAGTCTTTAAGAATCCCAGTGATTTTATACAATACACTAGGACTGCATTTACTTATCACATTTTTTGTGGCAGCATCTCCTAAAGTATGTCCTGTAAATTATCTGGTAGTTCAGTAACAATCTGGTAAATCCAAAATAAATAAATTCACTGTTTTCTAGCCTTCGGACATAAAGCTGTACCTCAAGACCATTACTACTGGTCGGCAAATTCAGATGCATTAAAACAGAGCATAAATCAGGAGGAAACCAAAGGTTATTTGACAGAACACATTCCTAAAGCTGAAAATTACTACCAAAGCCAGAAGAAGGGGTGGGGCAGAGGGATGGCTGCCCTGGGCACCAACTCATAGAGAGTGCTGAACAGATTGGCAGGTTGTCAACTGTCAGAGGTTTATTTTCTTTTAATGGTAACAATAACTAATTGCTACATTTAAAAATGCAGCATGACAGGTTCCAATTTGTCATTATTGGTGGTGTTGGTGATGGGTGGGCTCCAGGTCATTACTGGTGGTGGTGATGGGTGGGCTCCAGGTCATTATTGGTGGTGTTGGTGATGGGTGGGCTCCAGGTCATTATTGGTGGTGTTGGTGATGGGTGGGCTCCAGGTCATTATTGGTGGTGTTGGTGATGGGTGGGTTCCAGGTCATTATTGGTGGTGGTGGTGATGGGTGGGCTCCAGGTGATTATTGGTGGTAGTGATGGGTGGGGTCCAGGTGAGTGCATTGCCTTGGTGCCAAACTCTGCTGCTACAGCTCTGTAGTCTTTCATTATGGAGGTTTCTATGTATGTATGGCAATGTATGTTTAAATAGTGAGAGATTATGGTACCCAGTACCATTAAAGGTGCAATATTAGATCACTATTTTTGTTTTAAAATATCAGCACTGACCCCAGGCTGTGAGGTACAGGTTCTATTTCCTACTTTGCTTATTCTTTTCCTTTCAATGTGAGTGCCAGGTGCTCAGAATCCTAATCCATCACAAGGCAGGAAGTGGTGAGGGCTTGTTAAAAGAGGTCGAATAATGCTTGTTGAATGTGGAACTTATGCCTATGATTTGTTAAGGAAATCAAACTGCTTAATTAATTAATTGTTTTAAGAAACTGTGTCATGTGCATGGATGTCTCAAAACAAACCACTAAACAAGAATAGTGGGTACAAAAATAAAACAGTGTCAGAAACTTTTCTGTGTGGAAGATTTGCAGTCCATAATCTCTAGTTAATCACTGTATAGTAATCAGATCAGACAATAGTAGTAGAAGTAGCGAACTTAAACTCGTCTTAAGTAAAAAAAAAATAAATAAATAATAAAAAATATATAATTGTACAGAATTACTAAGTATTTGAAAGTAATCCAAGCAAGGCAGGCAGTCTGTTTCCAGTCGAAAGTCTGTGTAGTTAATAAAGGATTTGTGACTGGAAACAGACTGCCTACTTGCTTGGATTACTTTTGAATACGTAGTAATTCTGTACAATTATATATTTTTTATTATTTTTTTTTAATTAAGATGAGTTTAAGTTCGCTACTTCTACTACTATTTTCTCATCTGATTAATTAATATACAGTGATTAACTAGAGATTTATAGACTGAAAATCTTCCACACTGTAACTTGAAGCAGTTTTTCTTGTGCTTCTTTAATTTTTAATAACATTACTTTTGTACCAGTTTGGAGTTCTTAGATTATTTTACTGGATTTTTAAGGACTGCCTACCCATAACCTGTCTCCGAGGTGACTGGCATAAATGATCACAGCATAAAAAGACTTGCCTTCTCACATGTTCCTTTCCTACTAACCTGTAATCTAAAGGTCTATAATGATTTTCATAATCTCCTTACCAAAGAAACAGGTAAGAAGAGCTACAACTGCTCATCCCTCTCCTCCCCGTCCCTTGCACTCAGATGTGTAAACTAAAATTTGATTACAGGTCACCCTCTAACATGCTGGTCAACACAGCCCAGCAGGTTAATGCAAAATAAAAATCAGTGCTGATTGTAAGCAAAGACAAATTCATCAATAATATATACAGTGGGGGACACATGCAGAGTGTTGCTTAAAGTTGGATGTTTTCCTAGTATGCTCCATTAACAAACAAACAAATATGCTTAATCAAAGCATTAAAAGTAGTTGACTTGATATACTTTTGACTAAGTTGAAGGCTTAAAGTGTAGTGCAGTTATTTATGGAAGAAATGGATTGGGCTGTTGAAGCACAGCAATTTTAGGGAGAATCAGTTTGGGAGTCAAAACAGAGTCACCATGTTATGTATTTACCACCCAGTGAAATCAAAAACGTGTTAAGAATGAATTGCAAAATTGATGGCCGACAGCCAGGAAGCAATACACATTGAGTTCTGGAATGTAACTGAGCTGTTTAATTTACATGCAAAAACTGGGCATTGCTACCACTGAGAATGCTAATCACCTGCAGAGGCAGCATGCACTTGTGAGCAGGTTAAATAGCAAATGGCTGAAGTACAAGAAAAAACAGCAGAGGTGATAAAATGACCTTAGCAAATTGAGTTGTACTTCACTGAACTGGAGGCCAAACTAATATACTGATAAATATATCAAAACTAATTATATAAGATTTGGGAGACATAAATTGAAAGGTTAGAACTTAACACAGCACACAATGATTGAAACTGTAGATGCATTTAAGGACCTAGGTATAAGAATCTGTCCAGCTTTGAGTTTTTCTAATCTTATCAACCAATTGGTTAATGATAGCTTTAGAACTATAAGTTGCATAAAAATTTATAAAGTCTAGGAAATCTTAATGATGAAGTTGTTGTTTGTTAGTTATATTAGACTCAAACCTGAATATGGAATAACAATATAGAAACCTTGTAAGAAAACAAGCATGAGTAAACTGGAAAGAGTACAGTGGAAATATACCAAGGGCATCCATGGATGTGAAAATTTAAGTAATTATGAAAGACTAAAATATCTGTACTTGTACAGTGTCTCTTATAGATATCTAAGAAGACACCTTATTCATGTATATAGGGCATTTAGAGACAACTACCTCTGGGAATGTTTGGGATTATCAAAAAGTACTAGAGAATCATCAGATAACCTATGTACAAGATTCTATAGGCAATGGAAATGTACAAATTGGTTCTCCAAGACAGTAGCTGATATATGGAATAAATTAACAAATTACATTAAAGAAGCACCAGTTTAGTTATTTTTAAGGACTGTCTGGTCACTTATTATGGGGACAACTCTTCTGGTATATTGGAAGGCTAGAAGGGCATTAATGCTCATGCTTTAAATGTTTGTATGTATGTGTGTAAAGTACAGAATTACAATTTAATATTTGATGTGTTTTGGAAGGAGACAAAAAAAGAACTTGTTGGTTTATGTGAAAGTTAAAATAATTAAATGAACTAGATATGCCAAAACCTTTTTTTGGCATCATCTCTATGAATCATTTCCCAGTATTAAAAATAGAAGTCTGATATGAAAAAAAGTGTTGAGGAAATTGTGTCAACTGGACAAAAAGTTGACTATAGTTGGGAGAATGTTTTTTGGAACGGGATTATTTTGAAGTAACTTTAAAAATAATTTTGTAGATGTGATAAGGGATACATCATTTCCTGCCACTTTAATGCTATTATCAAATGGGTATGTATTGTGTTGAAACAGAGTAAATTAGTCTACTTAATTAAACATTTATTTTGACAACTGCTTTTGAATCTTATATTTGCTGACCAAGACTGCAGAGGTGAACATTTGAACAAGTAATAAGAGTTTATGTTTTTTATTATACAGATATTTTAATAGCTTTTCCTCACTGGACAATAAGACTGCCTTATTACAGTTTTTGTTCAAAGTGTTAAATAGTCATTGGTGGGGGTGGTAGAATAGAGCTTTGATTAAATAGTTAAGTCTGTTTATTTAAAAAGGATTCTTAAAGCTTTTATGATTGCTGGCCAAGAGAACACTTTGCAGATACAAATGTGCAATTTGCATTTGTGTTCATTGTTATACATGTTTTAGTCATGTCTTTCTTATTTAATAGTAAGGATGTGGTATCATGTGGTATCAATGTGTATATGTAAAAGGTTAAACAATTACCTAAAGAGATGGCATGAAAGGCAAGACACGT